>NC_057813.1:84917246-85192322 GCF_018294505.1 Triticum aestivum
CGGCGGCGGCTGGGCCCGCGGGGGCCGGGGCCGGGCCGAGCGGGCCGGCGCGGCTGGAGGAAAGAGGAGGGCGGCGGCGTGCCACGTGGCAGGCGGGGATTGGGCACGGGGGCGGCGGCGCTGACGTGGCGAGGCCGGATTGGCCCGAGTGAGGTGGAGGTTGGACGTGTCCGGCGGGGCTGGACATGTCCGACGGGCGAGGGTAGCGGGGCTAGGGTTTCGTCTGCGAATTCATCCGTGAATTTCGGGGAAGGTCTAGTTTTATAGGTAGAGGGAACTAGGAGAGTCCAAATGAGGAGCGGTTTTCGGCCACGCGATCGTGATCGAACGACCGAGAGCATGGAGGGGAGTTAGATGGGTTTTGGGCCACTTTGGAAGGGTGTTGGGCTGCAAAGAGAAGGAGGCTTTTGCGGTTACCCGGTTAACCGTTGGAGTACCAAACGACCTCCAAATGGCATGAAACTTGACAGGCGGTCTACCGGTGCTATACCAAGGCCGCTTGGCAAGACTCGGTCCATTCCGAGAAAGTTTAACACCCACTCACAACGAAAGACAAAAGGGGGACGCCGGAGGACATAGGAGTGCCGGATCGCAAAATGGACAACGGGGAAAATGCTCGGATGCATGAGACGAACACGTATGCAAAATGAAATGCACATGATGACATGATAAAAAGCAACACGCAAGCAAAATGACATGGAAACTATGGCGAATAACTGGCAGACACCTGGCGCATCGGATCCGAGGCGTTACAAGAGCGGTGCCAAAATCTTTTGATTTAACATTGATGTGTATTATGTGGCATACTTTTGCGAAATATGGCATCGGCCACATAGTGGAAGGCAACAAATGCCCAAGCTCTTCACGTGCTCCTAGTTAAATGAGAGAAAACAGAAAGAGAGAGAGAGTGAAAAAATATCACTAGCCAACCAACCCTATCGTATGAGCGAATGATATTGGTACCTCTTGATGACACGGCAATCTTATACACCCAGCTGCTCTAATATGTTCTCTTATTTTGCAGATAAAAAAAGACCCGGAAATGAAAAATGTGCTTGTAAGGGCATTCTTGTCCCTCAGTAGTTTTGGTGATTGATGACAGTGCCTTTGCGGACTAATCGTGTGTATTGAGCTTTTCATATATATCATGACTAAACACAAGATGATTTGATGCCCCTCGAAGATTATTAAGGACGGCGTTTCTCTACGGTTCTTTCGGTGGAGTTGATTCGTAGGAAAGCTATACTATTAAGAGGGGGTCTGCTTTGGCAAGGTTTGGGTGGAACCTCACATACACGTCCCCTCTTGCACCACCTTTCCTCTAGCTCTTTGGAGTGTTCCTCCGTCTCACCTTGTCTATGCGAAATGAAGAACTCCGTGTTGCTCTTCTCAGGATGGCGGTAGTACTTCTCCTCCGAGCGGTACTACTGTAGGAGCCAGCGGTAGTAACGGTCTCCGGCATGGTAGTACCGTGGGCTCCCATGGTAGTACCGCTCCTCATAAGCGGTAGTACTATGAGTTCTGGATTGGCGCCGCTGCTCAAGCGGTAGTAGGGGTGGATATAATTTTTTACATCCGTGCCCTACACGGTAGTACCGTGCTGCGGCGCGGTAGTACCGTGTCGCCTGGCCAGGTACAGCAACAGGAGCGGAGGTAGGGGCGGATGTAATTTTTTACATCTCCACCCTTCATGTTATTACCGCACCCCTGGTCGCGGTAGTACCGTGTCAGACTTTCTCTCGACAATTTCTCAGCGGAGGTAGTCATGAATGTAATTTTTTACATCTGTGCCTACCGTGCCTGGCCTGTGGCTGACCTGGGGTAGTACCGCATAGGGCCGTGGTAGTACTGCGCCTGCGGTTCTACCGCGCCCTGTCCATGCTCTTTTGTTCAGGTCCAGGCTCTGCCGCGCCCATGGTAGTACCGCGGTCCACCGCGGTTGTACTGCAGGCCCGTGCGGTAGTACTGCTCCTGTGGTGCGGTAGTTCTGCGGGTCACAGACTGAGTGGTGGGTAACGGTTGGAATTGTCCCCCCACTATATAAGGGGGTCTTCTTCTCCAAGAAGACTCACCTCTTCTAACCGTAAACACCACTGTTGCTCCAAGCTCCATTTTCGCCCGATCTCTCTCCCTAGCCAATCAAACTTGTTGATTTGCTCGGGATTGGGTGAGAAGGCCCCGATCTACATTTGCACCAAGAGAAATTTGATTCCCCCCCACTAATCCCTAGCGGATCTTGTTACTCTTGGGTGTTCGAGCACCCTAGACGGTTGAGGTCATCTCGGTGCCATAGTCCATTGTGGTGAAGCTTCATGGTGTCGTTGGGAGCCTCCAATGAAGTTGTGGAGATTGCCCCAACCTTGTTTGTAAAGGTTCGGTCTCCGCCTTCAAGGGCACCAATAGTGGAATCACGGCATCTCGCATTGTGTGAGGGCGTGAGGAGAATACGGTAGCCCTAGTGGCTTCTTGGGGAGCATTGTGCCTGCACACCACTCTAACGGAGACGTACTTCCCCTCAAAAGGAAGGAACTTCGGTAACACATCCTCGTCTCCACCGGCTCCACTCTTGGTTATCTCGTGCCTTTACTTGTGCAAGCTTATTTGTGTTGTATCCCTTGCTTGCTTATGTGCTAGTTGTTATTGCATCATATAGGTTGCGCACATAGTTGCATATCTAAACAACCTACTTTGATGCAAAGTTTAAATTGGTAAAGAAAAGTTTAAAAAGTCTTAGTTGCCTATTCGCCCCCCCCCCCTCTAGTCAACTATATCGATCCGTTCAATTGGTATCAGAGCCTCGTCTCTTTATTAAGGAGTTTGTCGTTCGAAGAGTATGGTTGACACCACAGACGGTGTGGAGGAGCACTCCAGTGTGAATCCTATCTCGTCTACGGCCGATGGGGGAACCACGGTCTCTCGTGAGGAATTCAATGTGGCTTTGGACACATTGAAAACCTCCATGACGACCGAGGTTGAAAGCATGTTTACTAAATTCCTAGAAGGACTTAAACTGTCTACCTCGCCGATGAAAGTGGGTGATCCCACTAACAAGGTGACAGATGCTACCTCCGACAAGGGGGAAGTTAATAGTGAAAAGGGTCCTTCTACTAGTGGTAGAAATGGCACCGGCATCTTTGCCCATGTGGAACCTCCAACTTAGGGAGGGCCGATTCCCTCTACTCATTTAAATCATGCCGGTCCTCCTCCTAAGATTGTTAAAACTGAGGATTTTGATTCTTGGGTGTATCGCTTCAAGCTTCATTTAAATCATGTGAATATGAATCTTTGGAGAATTATGGAAGAAGCTTTCTATCCACATGACCCAAGCAACTTCACCCCTAGAGAAGCCGTGGATAATCAATTCAATGAGAATGCTCTCTTCATCATCCAAGATGCAATTCTACCCGAAGATCTCCCTTATCTTCGACCCTACGCCATGGCCAAAGACGCGTGGCATTGCGTTGGGTCTCTCTATCGGGGAAGCTCAAGCATTCAATGCTCCAACTATGAAATGGTGCAAGATGAAGTCGATGAGTTTGCAATGAAGGAAGATGAAGAACCTCGTGAGCTCTTTCGAAGAGTAACCAAACACGCGGTCTCACTCCGAGATCATGGGAGCAAGGACACGGATGACAATTGGATCAAGCGCAAGTTCCTCAAGGCCATGATTCCCTACAACAAGGCCATGTCCTCTGTCATTCGTCAAAGACCGGACTTCCACTCCATGACCTCAAGTGAAGTGTTGGATGAGTTTGTTGCAATGAGCATCTTGGACAAGACCGCCGATAACGTGGTGCTCCGGTCTCAAAGGGCAAAGAAGCCCAACCTTGACTTGAAGGCCAAGGTTATTGTGGAAGAAGAGGAAGAAGAGAAAGATGAGGAGAGCAAACCCGAAGATACAAAATATGATTATCTTGAGCACATGGCTCTTGCTTCAAGGCAACTTTGGAGCAAGAAGAACTCAAGACCCAACTTCAGCAAGAACAACTCATGTGGCTTCAAGGGCAAGCAACGAGTAAGAACTTGTTACAACTGTGGCAATGTGAGCCATTTCGTTGCGGATTTTCCTTACGAGAAGCGGGAAGACAATGGTGGCAAGCTCATCCGAAAAGACAAAGCCAAGTCCTTCCCCAACAAGAACAACTTCACCATGAATACTCCTACTCGAGGGTTGGTGGTTCAAGAATAATACCGTGAGGATGACGATGATGATGAAGATAATGAAGCAATGGCCATGGCATCCGTCGCCATTGCCACAACTCCCTGGATGTCTCTCTTCGATTCACCCAATGAGAACATCACCACCAAGTGCCTCATGGCTAAAGCCACCAACAAGGTAACCCCAACATCAAAACCACCATCATTACTAATCCCTCTTTGACGGATGACATTGATGAAAGTGAAGGGTCTAATGAGGAAGTAAATGAATTTGAGTCTTTTATAAGTAAACTCAAGGGCAAATCCAAGAAGCAGTTTGTTGATCTCTTGGAACAACTTGGTGAAGCCAATGACATGATCGAGGCTCATGAAGAAACCATGTCTAAGATGGAAGGCCATAGTCGTGACTATGTCAATGAGATATCGGATCTTTCTAATGCTCTTGAGGAAGAGCGTGGGCATCGTTTGACTCATGAGGAGTCACACAATGGTGACCATGATAAATTAAAGAAAGATCTTGATCATGCTATTGGTGTCTCTCGTGTGGCTAACTCCGAGAAGGTTAAACTTGGGGTTGATCTTGCTAGACTCAAAGAGGAGTTTGATGTACTTGACAAGGCTCACAAGGCCTTGAAGGGTGCTCATGCTAGCCTCAAGGAGTCTCATGCTCAACTCCAAGTGAAGTTAACCAAGGAGAAAGCCACTTTTCCTCATATGGTCTTAATTGATAACGCAAATGCTACTAACCCATGTTGTGAGCATGTGCATCTTGTGGAGGAGAGTGCACAGTTGAAAGAGCAATTGAAGAAAGGTCTTGTGACATGCATTCAAGGTGAGAAAAACCTCAATGACCTTTTGAGCAATCAAAAGGAAGTTGTGGCCAAGGAGGGAGTTGGGTTTACCCCCAAGTCCAAGAACAAGAAGAAGAATGACTAGACCAAACGACCTCCTCCTCTCAAGAAAACATTTGTGAAGGAGGGAGAGGGTGCTCCTAAGGAGAAGAAGAACAATGTCAAGAAGGGTAATGCCATCTCTTCCAACAAAGGCGGCGACTTTAACCCCTCTTATGTGTTATGTCGTGCTAGTGATGGACATGTTTATGCAAAATTTGTTGGTTCTCCTTATGAGTATATTGAATGGTCTATTTGGGTTCCCAAGACCCTTGTTGCTAACATCAAAGGACCCATTATTCAATTGGTACCTAAAACCAAGCATCGATTTCATGTAGGGGTTTGCTTCCGGTGGAGGATCATGGTTGCTCGATAGTGGGGCAACAAATCATATGACCGGAAGCAAGGACTTGGTGGTGGACGTGCAAAAGATCCCATCTATGCCCACCAATGTCGAGTGGGGTGATGCCTCATCTTCTAAGTTATTGGGTCTTGGCAAGGTTGTCATTTCTCATGATCTAACGATCGAGAAAGTCATTCTTGTCGAGTCCCTTGCATTCAATCTTCTTTCCGTTCGTCAACTTGCACTCATGGGTTTTGCCACTTTCTTTGATATTGATACCATGGCCCTCTTGTGGAGCAAGACTCTTAAAGTAGCCTTTGTTGGGCATGTCGAGAATGGTCTCTATGTGATTAACTTTTCGGAGCGACCCACTAAGACCGCGACATGCCTAATGGCTAAAGTTGATGTGGGATGGCTTTGGCATCGCCATTTAGCCCATGTCAATATGAGATCTTTGCAAAGTCTTCTCAAGGGGGACCATGTCCGTGGACTAACAAATGTTAGTTTTGCCAAAGATCGTGCTTGCAGTGCTTGTATCGAAGGGAAGCTTCATGAGAAGGCTCACCCTCCCACGACTATCATCTACTCGAAGAGACCCTTGGAGCTCCTTCACATGGACCTCTTTGGGCCTCCATCCTTTGATAGTCTTGGGGTAGAAAGTATTGCTTGGTGATTGTGGATGATTATTCTAGATACACTTGGGTATATTTCTTCAAGAGGAATAGTGAAACTCAACAAACCGTCATCGACTTTGCTAATGAAGCTCAACGCCAACATGATGCAAAGATCTTGACAATAAGAAGTGAAAACGGCACCGAGTTCAAGAGCTACACCTTGGATGAGTTTGTTAGTGATGGGGGGATCAAGCATCAATATGCTACACCATATACCCCTCAACAAAATGGTGTCGCGGAGAGGAAGAACCGGACGTTGATGGATGCGGCAAGAACCATGATGGCGGAGTTCAAGTCTCCGTAGAACTTTTGGGCTGAAGCCATCAACACAGCATGTCATGCATCCAATCGGCTCTATCTCCGCAAAGGCTTGAACAAGACTCCTTATGAAATACTTACCGGTAACAAGCCCAACCTCAAGTACTTCCGTGTGTTCGGGTGTAAGTGTTTCATTCTCAAGAAAGGTGTTCATTTGTCTAAATTTTAGGCTAGAACTTATGAGGGCATATTTGTTGGTTATGCTACAAACTCTCATGCTTACTGTGTCCTCAACAAATCCACCGGACTCATTGAGGAGACGTGTAACGTGGAGTTTGATGAAAATAACGGCTCCCAAGTGGAGCAAAGTGGTACTTGTGATGTAGGTGATGAAATTCCTCCCCAAGTCATAAGAAGAATGGGTGTGGGTCATATCCTACCCATTGAGGAACCCCTTGTGGCCGAAGGAGAAGGGCAATGTTCCACTCAAGTGGAGCCATCACCAACCCAAGACCCACATGCTTCCAAAGAACATAGGGAAGGCCCTCAACCTCGTGAACAAGACCAAGGGCAAGATCAACCTCAAGATGGTGGTGAACCACCAAATGATACCCAAGGTCAAGTTCTTCCCCTCGAGCAAGTGCAAGATAAAGAGCAAGCTCAAGATCTAGAACAAGCTCAAGACGACGCTCAAGATAATCAAGTTAATCCTCCTCCCTCCACATCTGAGGAGGAATTAGAGCGTTGTGCCGCGAAGACCGCTTCCAAGATGACCACCAAAGTTCATCTCATGGAGAATGTGGTTGGAATCCTAAGAAAGGGGTAAGCACTCTTAGACAATTAGCAAACTATTGTGAACATCATGTGTTTGTCTCTTGTGTTAAACCCCAAAAGGTCTATGAGGCGCTCGAAGATTCGGATTGGCTCAATGCCATGCATGAAGAACTCAACAACTTCGAGTACAACAAGGTGTGGAGTTTGGTGCCAAGGCCGTCGGGGAACCACAACGTCATTGGAACCAAGTGGATTTTCAAGAACAAGCAAGATGCTCATGGGAACATCATTCGCAACAAGGCAAGATTGGTAGCACAAGGATACTCCAAAGTTGAGGGTATCGACTACGGTGAAACCTTTGCTCCCGTTGCTGCCTTGAATCCATTCGTTTGTTGATTGCTTATGCTTCCCATCACAACTTTAAGTTACAACAAATGGATGTGAAGAGTGCTTTTCTTAATGTTCCTATTAATGAGTTGGTTTATGTCAAGCAACCCCCCAGGTTCAAGGATACCTACTTGTCGGATCATGTGTATCAACTCGATAAGGCACTCTATGGCCTCAAACAAGCCCCACGTGCGTGGTATGACCACCTTACCGAGTTGTTACAAGATCGTGGATTTAAGGTTGGGCAAATCGATCCCACTATTTTTTTCTAAGAAGGTCAAAGGGGAGTTGTTTGTATGCCAACTATATGTTGATGATATTATCTTTGGTTGCCCTAACAAAGCTTTCAATGAGGAATTTTCCGCTCTCATGACCTCTAAGTTCAAGATGTCTTCGATGGGAGAGTTGAAGTTCTTCCTTGGTTTTGATAACAAACAAAGAAGAGAACGTACCTTCATCAACCAAGCCAAATACACTCAAGACATGCTAAAAATATTCAAGCTAAGTGATGTCAAGCCGGCTTCTACTCCAATGCCTACCAAGTGCCAACTTGACATTGATCCCAATGGTAAAGCGGTGGATCAAAAGGTATATCACTCCATGATTGGATCCTTGATTTACCTTTGTGCATCTAGACCGAATATCATGTTGAGTGTGGGAATATGTGCAGGGTTTCAAGCCGCACCGAAGGAAAGCCACTATGTGGCGGTCAGGAGTTTCGATATTTGGCTCATACCCCAAACTTTGGCTTATGGTACCCAAGAGGAGCAAACTTCAAGCTTGAAGGATATACTGATTCCGATTGGGCGGGAGACAAAGTGGATAGGAAGTCCACTTCCGGAGGGTGCCAATTTCTTGGTTGCTCTTTGGTGAGTTGGTCTTTCAAGAAGCAAAGTTGTGTGTCTCTGTCGTCCACTGAAGCAGAATATGTGGCGGCCGGTAGTTGTTGTACACAACTCCTATGGATGAGGCAAACTTTAAAGGAGTACGGTGTCATTTGTGACAAAGTGCCTCTTTGGTGTGACAATGAGAGTGCCATCAAGATTTCTCTCAACCCGGTGCAACACTTCAAGATGAAGCACATTGAGATTCAGTATCACTTCATCCGGGATGATATTAGGCGAGGGGAGATCGAGCTCAAGTATGTTAACACTCATGATAACCTTGCAGATATTTTCACGAAGCCCTTGGATGAAGCAAGATTTCGTGAGTTAAGGCATGAGCTAAATATCATTGATTCGAGCAATGTGACTTGAACCCTTGCACACCCCACCTCACTCAACTTGTTGTCTAGTTTAGGTGTAGGCATGGACATATGGGGAGTGTTATTCTCTCAATGAACTCTTCCTCCCCCCATTATGCATAAATTGATCAACTCTTTCACATTAGCCATTTTTGATGGTACTTGTGCTTCAAAGACGAGTTTTGGTCATGGGCCCAAGGATAAACTTCGTGGTACCATACCAATTGACTCAAACATAGGTGGCTCTGGCCACCGCCCTCTCCTTGGAGAAGTTGTGTCTCTTATTTGGTCGTCGTTGTCGTGTGCCTTCCTCCTCTCCTTGCCGTGTTTGGGTCGTCGTTTGTGTTCGCCTCTTTGTTGGTCGGTGTTTTCCGGAGGTTGTTGTGCTTTCTCTCCCCTTCTCTCGTGTGTTTTTGCACTTTCTTGGTTTACGGTACTACCATGGCGAGCCACGGTACTACCCCAGGAGTTGGTGGCTCTACGTTTTGTTCGTGGCCCTCTAGGGGCACGATACTACCGCTACCTTTGCGGCAGTAATTTTTTACTGCCGCTAAAAGAGTGGTACTACCGCCCAACGCGCGGTACTTCCGCCCTGGTGGTACTACCGCGATGACCCACTGTACTTCCGCGCCCACGCAAGCGGGTGGGGGTTAAGAGCGGGACAGGGGGACTTCTACCTTCCCCATACCCGTTCATCTCTTTTCCCCACCCCGCCTCTCTCTCTCCTGCCCAAGAACGGCGCCGGAGGCCTTCGCCGGATCTCCGTCTCCTGCCGCTCTCCTCGGATTCCGACCGGTGGGATCGTTCCCCACCTTGCCCTCTTGCCATGGACCAAGGTTTTTCCCCAAGTTCCTCTCCTTTTTGTCCTTCCTTGTGCTTTTAGCTTTTGGGGAGATGCATGTCGTGTTCTTGAGATTTTTGGGTAAATCTATGCAAGTGGGATTCGTAGGAGAGTGGTAGTGTAGTAAGCATGCTCTTTGGATAGTCAAGATAGTTCTGGCTGATCAACGGTAGTATCGATGTTGTCGTGCGAAGGTTCTAGATCCAGATCCACGACTTTTGTCGTGGTTTTCGATCCGCGCTGTACTACCGCTCCTCCTGGAGCGGTACTACCGCAGCCTCGCCTGGTTCTGATGCCTTGCGGCACTTCCGCACCTCGGTGCGATACTACTGCTTGGCATCCGGAAGTAAAAAATTACTTCCGCCCCAAGTGTGGTACTACCGTGCCACCCCAGCATGGTACTACCGCGGCTGGAGCGGATGTAATTTTTTACATCCGTAACCCTGCCCGGTACTACCATAGATTCATCCAGCGCCCTTTTGTGTTGTCCAGATCTCATGCTTTTTGTTTCTTTCGGTTTGGCCTCTGTCTTTTGCATTGATCCTTCTTGTTCCCGTGCGTGTCTTTTGTGTTTTTGTGTCTAGGTGGTGGCTCCAGTTCTTTTGCTCGTCGCTCGAATCCCAGCCGCGACACAGGGTCAAAGCGGGTGCGCAGCCCAGATGAAGCTCCAGAGGGGTCCTCTGCTTCCCAATGCAGGACCAAGCACACTGCCAGCAAACAGAAGGAGCCCGTCGTGGGCATGGATGAGATGCCCTAGGCCGAGTTTGTGATTCGAAGGAAGCTCAATCCCTATGTGACTCCCCGGGCTAGCTCGCGAGGCAATGATCTCTTCTGGAACAAGCAGCAGAATCTGATCTATATGGATGTGCTCAAGGCCAAGCAGAATCACTATGTCGAAGTTCACTGGATTGACATGCATCACATGAGGCAGGACAAGCACCGTGGCTACTTTGGAGAGGCCTTGGATCTTGTGGAGCAGTTCGGCATTGAACACATGCTCACCTTCCACAAGGATTTTGATCCAAAGATCATAGCACAGTTCTTTGCTTCAGTCCACTTTGGCGTTGATGAAGCAAGGACCAGGACTTGGTTGACCAATGGTCGACCGATGTCTGCTACCTGGAAGGAGTTCATGGAGTTGCTTCAAGTTCCCGATGATGGGCTCGACTCGCCAGTTGGAGTTTGCCCTCATGCCAATTTTGAGTCTGCCAACAAGAACAAGCTCATGCCATTCCTAGTTCAGAAGACTCTTCCAAGCACGAAGAAGGTGTGGGTGCTTAACCCCTTCCTTGACATCATGCATAGGCTCTTCCAGAACACACTATTCCCGCATATTGGTGACATGGGACAGGTGCATGCTTACCTCGTTGACATGATGCTCCTTTGTGAGGAGGCCCGTCAGGCTCAGACTCAGCCACTTGATGTCTCACATATCACGTGGTGTGAGCTTCAGTTCGCCGTGTTCAACCGTAAGGTCAGCATCTATGGGCCTTACATGTTCCACCTGATCTCCAAGACTTGGGAGCAGCTCTTTCCCAATGATGAGTTTGAAGCTCCAGGCTGGATTCGTCATGAGCCCATCAAGCTCCGCATCAAGCCCCAATGGGCTAATACCACCACTGCTACTAAGGCTGCCAGGATGGCTGTGGATGAGGAGGAGATTGAGGAGGAAGAGGCTGCTGAGGACCATTCTGCTTTCACTACTCCCTCTGCTGAGCCTTCTTGGGCGAAGAAGCTGAAGAACAAGATGAAGAGGCTATTCTGCATGCAGGTTTAGGGTCAGTACAAGGCCCATGTTGCTCAGAAGGACGGTCGCCGTCGCGACATCAGGATCTTGAGGGCGTGCGGGGAGGACGTGGCCGGTGGCTCTGAGAAGCACATCACCCCTGAGGCTGCCTGGATGGCTAAGCAGGGCTACCACTGGACCGATTCTGAGCAGGAGTACATTCCTGCTGCGGAGTCTAGCGACGAGGAGTCGTTTTCCGCCTGAGCTACCACCTTTGTTGTAGGTGCCCTCTCTGCCTTTTTGGTGTCTGGATGCCAAAGGGGGAGAGAGTGTAGGATTTGCGTGTTGTGTGTCGTGTGTTTTGTCGTTTGCTTTGCTTTCCGTCATTGAACTTATTTGCTTTGGTTTGGTTGTGCTCATGAGACTAAGTTTATCATATGGTGTAAGACATATGCACTCTATCGTACCTCATTACCTTATTGAGCTTACGCTATATCTTGCAATTTATGTTTTGCTCATACCTATTATCTTGTTTAGTGTTAGCCTTACCATTGCAAGATATGCCTTATTTCTAAAATATAGGGGGAGTGGTGATCCTAGTATTTGTGCCGTGCAGTCCAAAGCAGTTTACTCTCTAGCACGAATCTAGGGGGATCTCGTCTATATTTTAGAGATGTGGGGTTTGCTTGTGCTATATTCATTCCCTGTGTGCAAATCCCGTATTGTCATCAATCCACCAAAAAGGGGGAGGTTGTAAGGGCATTCTTGTCCCTCCGTAGTTCTGGTGATTGATGACAATGCCTTTGCGGACTAATCATGTGTATTGAGCTTTTTAGATATATCATGACTAAACACAAGATGATTTGATGCCCCTCGAAGATTATTGAAGACGGCGTTCCTCTACGGTTCTTTCGGTGGAGTTGAGTCGTACGAAAGACGTACTATTAAGAGGGGGTCCACTTTGGAATGGTTTGGGTGGAATCTCACGTACACGTCCCCTTTTGCACCACCTTTCCTCTGGGTTTTTGGAGTGGTCCTCCGTCTCACCTTGTCTATGCAAAATGAAGGACTCCGTGTTGCTCTTCTCAGGTTGGCGGTAGTACTGCTCCTCCGAGTGGTACTACCGCAGGAGCCAGCGGTAGTACCGGGCTCCGGCACGGTAGTACCATGGGCTCCCATGGTAGTACGGCTCCTCATAAGCAGTAGTACCATGAGTTCTGGACTGGCGCCGCTGCTCAAGCGGTAGTAGGGGCGGATGTAATTTTTTACATCCGCGCCCTATGCGGTAGTACCGTGCTGCGGCGCGGTAGTACCGTGTCGCCTGGCCAGGTACAACAGCAGGAGCGGAGGTAGGGGCGGATGTAATTTTTTACATCTGCACCCTTCACGGTAGTACTGCACCCCTGGTCACGGTAGTACCGTGTCGGTTTTTCGCTCGACAATTTCTCAGATGAGGTAGTCACGGATGTAATTTTTTACATCTGTGCCTACCGTGCCTGGCCTGTGGCTGACCTGTGGTAGTACCGCATAGGGCGGTGGTAGTACCGCGCCTGCAGTTCTACCGCGCCCTGTCTGTGCTCTTGTGTTCAGGTCCAGGCTCTGCCGCGCCCACGGTAGTACCGCTAGCCCGTGCGGTAGTACCGCTCCTGTAGTGCGGTAGTTCCGCGGGTCGCGGGCTGAGTGGTGGGTAATGGTTGGAATTGTCCCCCCACTATATAAGGGGGTCTTCTTCTCCAGGAAGACTCACCTCTTCTAACCCTAAACTCCATTGTTGCTCCAAGCTCCATTTTCTCCCGATCTCTCTCCCTAGCCAATCAAACTTGTTGATTTGCTCGGGATTGGGTGAGAAGGCCCCGATCTACACTTCCACCAAGAGAAATTTGATTCCCCCCACTAATCCCTAGCAGATCTTGTTACTCTTGGGTGTTTGAGCACCCTAGACGGTTGAGGTCACCTCAGAGCCATAGTCCATTGTGGTGAAGCTTCGTGTTGTCATTGGGAGCCTCTAATTAAGTTGTGGAGATTGCCCCAACCTTGTTTGTAAAGGTTCGGTCGCGGCCTTCAAGGGCACCAATAGTGGAATCACGGCATCTCACATTGTGTGAGGGCGTGAGGAGAATACGGTGGCCCTAGTGGCTTCTTGGGGAGCATTGTGCCTCCACACTGCTCTAATGTAGACGTACTTCCCCTCAAAAGGAAGGAACTTCGGTACCACATCCTCGTCTCCACCGGTTCCACTCTTGGTTATCTCATGCATTTACTTGTGCAAGCTTATTTGTGTTGTATCCCTTGCTTGCTTATGTGCTAGTTGTTATTGCATCATATAGGTTGCTCACATAGTTGCATATCTAGACAACCTACTTTGATGCAAAGTTTAAATTGGTAAAGAAAAGTTTAAAAAGTGTTAGTTGCCTATTCACCCCCCCCCTCTAGTCAACTACATCGATCCTTTCGGTGTTGCACTATAACAATCTCATCGAATGCCTTGATCTCCATCTTACAGAAATTGATTTGATCGACTACCGAGGCAGCACATCTGAGATTAAATTGGCCAGGTTCTTTGTTCTGGAGGCAAGTGTGCTCAAGGTAATGAGGTTTGGCGTGCTGATCACCGCAAGCGTCTAAGCCTAAATGACAAAGACTCCATTGAAGCTGAATTTGTTTTTGAAACGTCAAGTGGCCAGAGACTCGAAAACTTATTTGCCCATTAGTGACTTGTCAGGGCGGTGGATTTTAGTTTGTACGATAATGTTGCATCCACTTAAAGTAACAAAAGTTCTTACGTAAACTTCCTAGTAATTCCCTCTTTGTAGGTGCAGCATTACTCCTAACATTTGTAATATCCGTTTGAAACTTGTAATATTGCCGTGTCCTATTCCTGCGTTTTCAAAACCCTGCGAATCAAACAGGTCCTGAGTTGGTGATGATGTTGTGCCTCCCATCTTTCATCAATAGCCGTCGGATCTAGATTTGACGCATACAAACCAAACGTGTCCATTTTTGCGAAAAGATGTCCGCACTTGTTCCCTATTTACAAACAACTCCTTGTCTCTCACAATCAGCCTTATCTCCTCCCCACCACATCTAGAAGGCCCTGGAAAAATCTGGCGCGATGGCTGCTGCCGGCGCCGTCCACCCCCAATCTTGGTGTTCCGTGCAATGCACGGGCATCTACGCACGGGAAATTATGTCGAACAGGGCTAGTTGTAAGCAGGCTAGCTCTACAGCCATGATGATAGTGAATGCAGACGGTGAGGCTGACTATGGTATGCCGAACACGACATCTATACTCAGGTGTCATCTCCGGCGCAGGGTCTTGTCACTTCACTGTGAGGAGCAGCACGTAATAATTTGACCAACGGGTAGTACAGTGCTAGTACTCTGACTACATTGGTACTACTACTACTAGTACTATTAGCACCACCGTCTGGAGAAGTACTACCACGTCCATCTGGATTTTAGTATTTGACTAGCAATATCTAGTAATGCATGTCACAAAAAATGTACTACTCCCTTTGTAAATAAATACATGGTGTATTGTTTTATTCCTATCGCGAGAGAACTTAATGTCTTTTCGCTAACTAATACAATTACATGCAATGAACTAAACACTGCATGTCATGTTTGGTAGTCTCAAGTCATTGAAAGCATGCACGGCGCATGTCTCTCATTGGTTTATATGTCACGAAATAAGAAACGAGGAGGGAGTTAATGTACCGTGCCTAAGTGTTTTGGGATTATTTGGTTTTTGTAAGGTGACTTACACAACATTTTTGTTTACATGCATTAACATTTTATTAGTTAAATCAAAGGTTAAAACTTGGCGTAAAATGCAAAGGGGGCCAATAAACCTGTAAACATCAAACTTCTCTCGTTTGGCCCCAACTAGAGGTCCGGTGAGATGACTATATATTGCACCGACACGGAGGGGGATGCAACTTCATTGACTAACTGCAACTGCCTTTGGGTGAATGACATGTGGGCCCAAAGGGTGGCTGGCGCACCTATCATACAGCCAAAGGCAAGTGCAGTAGAGGGCCGAGGAGTAGTACGAAATCCTACGGACCTACGCACGCTAACCAAGGGCAAGAGTGATCACTCGAATCGCAAGATCAGTTGACTAGAAGCTAAGCTAGACCCGTGGAGGCAATGAGCGCGAGAATCGGCCGGCTGTGCCAGATGGTCCACGATGCCGGCCTGCGGGCCGGCACTGAGAAACGTCTCGAGGTATTGCTTGAGGCCGCCAGGGAGAGGGGCCGCTTGGACGACAGCTTCGTCTCCTTGTTCAACGAGGTCCTCATTGGTATCCTCGACAAGTTCACCGTCGTGTAGAAGCTTGCAGACGACTTTGACGTACGCCTCCAGCCGACGTGCCAAGACTCTGCGATGCCCGCCACCCTCAACAGCCATTATGGTGACAACCTCTTCGACGCACTAGTGGCCCTGCGACTGCCCGCCGTCGCGCCGGAGAATGTCCACCTCGTGGTCGCGCTCGCCGCGCAGCGCCTGGCGCAGCAAGACACCATCGACATAATCACCCACGTCTACGCGCAAATCGTCCATAAGGACTACTACATGCAAGAGGAGGACGATAGGACGCTGGCCTTCTTGGATCGCAGGACAACCTTGGATGGCATTGTTTAGAAGCACGTTGAGCTCGCCGCCAACGCCGCAGCTCCTAACACGTCGGTTGGTGACCCGACGCACTACGGTGTGAGGATGTCGTTGATGGATCCGTATGTATTTTTATCTTTCCGTCAAATCCGTGTAGTAGTATATGGTACTACTAGTAATTATCTTACCTTTCGCATCAACTTCATAATTTTCGTACGTACTTCATGCATGAACGGTGCCAGAGCCAAACTTCTCATTACTTTGGGCAAAATCGTTATTTTCTATCTCTCGGTCGCGCCATGGAGCAGAACCAAATTTTACAAGTTACGAGTTCAAAAGGAAAAGGCTGTCGTGTTCGCGTCACACCCCCACACAGTTGGTCCAGCACGCCACTCAAGGGGGAATGCATGCGGTGTTGCATTTTCACTTACAAGTGGAACCGCTGTTGAG
Organism: Triticum aestivum; assembly: GCF_018294505.1. Taxonomy (NCBI): domain Eukaryota; kingdom Viridiplantae; phylum Streptophyta; class Magnoliopsida; order Poales; family Poaceae; genus Triticum; species Triticum aestivum. The sequence continues at coordinate 84,933,605 of NC_057813.1, forward strand.
CAAACCGACTATCAGCAAACCCCCACCCCGCCCACCGCGCGATGGCTGGGAAAACAGGAGGGAGAAGAGATGGCTATAGCACGGACTCCAAGAAAACTGGTGTCGGATGGGACTCGTTTGGGTGGCGTGTGCCGTACTGCTAGACGTGAATGCTAGTTATGGCCCATGCCACCCCACTATAACGAGCCTATATCAAGGTGCTGGTTGCATAGAACAAATTTCCTGGAGTCCGTGCTCAACCCTCCTCTATCTCTCTTCTCAGCCAGCCAGCGGACGCGCGGAGCCCATCATCTATTTGCTCACATGCGGTCCCACATGTCAGTGAAAACGCAAGAGGACCCACTGAACCTGCACATCTTTCACCTCCACGTGCTGGTGATGAAAACCAAATCCAATAAAGATCTTCGGCAGCCACTTTAGGAGTTACTCAAGAGTAGTAAGATTCTATTTACAGTTTAACCCAAGATGCACATCACGTGGCTTCAACTACCACTCTATTTTCTTGCATGACACGACCTGGATGTTGGATGTCGCACGTGTCGGCGAAAAGAGGAAGAACCCGACCAAATCTTCGGTTGTGCTCTTGGATTAGACTAGTTGTGCTAACTTAAAAGTTTTATTGTGTACTCCCTCCGTTCCAAAATACTTGACATCCATTTATCCAAAAATGGATGTACCTATACTAAAACATGTCTAGATACATCCATATTTTGACAAATAGAAGGCATGTATTATAGAACGGAGGGAGTAGAATGGATGCAAGTTTTGGTATTGGGAAGAAGAGTACATCGATATATTGACAAAGCGCAATTTAGTAGATGTTCTAGCACTTTTTGCTAGCATAGAGACTAGAGATGAGACTAGTGTACTTGTTGATGCTCCTACTAGAATAGAGACTAGACATGAGACTAGATGCGAGGAAGCAACGTCTACTTCTTTACACTTGAAGAAGAAAGAAGCACACAAGATCGAGCCTCCACAGATCAACAATGAATGCATCGAGAAGGCACTAATCCAACCTACAGGAGCAGTTATGGAGGTTGGATATCTTCTAAAATGTATTCTTGTGGTTCTTGTTTTCTTTGGTCTTGCTTTTCTAGTCAAAATTATCATTAGAGTTCGTGCAAAACAGAGGTCCCTTTGGGGTCGTGCGTTGGAGTTGGCCTTACAAGTGGGACCGCAGTTGAGGAAATCGACTATCAGCAAACCCCCACCTTGCCCGCCACACGATGGCTGAAGTTAGAGAAACGACAAGGTTGAAGAGATTGCTCTAGCACGGACTCCAAGAAATATGGTGTCAGATGGATGTCGTGTTGGTGGCATGTGCCGTACTCCTAGACGTGAATGGTTGATCTAGCCCATGCCACCCTACTAGTCTTACTACTTATATAGTACTAGTATCGAGGATTCGAGGTGCTGGTTACGTACAGCGAACACATTAACATAATGCTACAGTAAAAACACCCGCCCGATGCGCGAAGCATGTGAAGCTAGTACAAATAGTGTACTACTATTGTTGATTGTCCTCATCCGATAACCTGTTGCAATGCACGTACAATTATGTATTCGGAAAATATTTTTTTGCCTCATCGCACCACTCACTCAGAGAAGCGACTCGAAAGCCATTCATAAATTTAGTAAGTTTATCACAGGCATATCATTTTATTACATACAATAGGTCATCAACCCACATCGACAATAAGGATACATTATAAATACTAAAGTTTTCATCACACAACAAATAACAAGCAATGAAATGAACTTCAACTCAACCAATCCTCGGCGTTGGAAACGCTTGCTTTGAACCACAAGTGATTCTCTAGGACAGGCCATCCATTGTCAATCTCGAGACCAACACATGACTGATCATCCAGGCTGAAGCAGCCTACTATATTAGTACCAGGGTAGGGAACCACCCAAATGTCCGAGGAATAGATACAGTTGCTTCTCATAAATGGTACTAGTAACGTTGTGTCAACAGCAGTAGGATCACCTTTCACCATCATTGGATAGTTTTGTCCTAGGAAGAGCGAGTTTTCTCCCAGACTATCAATTTTGTACCAGGGAGAAGGTGTTGGTGCTAGCACACTAGTATCCATCCCGAATACCATGCAACGAGTGTTGGAATAGGTCCGGATAGTGCGACCATGGGAGACTACACCTGCTTCCTTAGTAGTAACATCATCAGTGGGCTATATACACACAAGAAGAGGTGATCTATCGGAATTAGTTGCCAGGTGCCATAGAGTATATGGGCGCTGCTCGTCCTCATGCTCGTGATCATCACCATTGTTATCTCCCCCTTGGTTATAAAAAATTTCAAGTATAGGTGGTGGAATGTTCAGAGGACCTTGGAAACACAAGAAGAAGGTTAATTAGTAAAGGGAAACTTGCCAACCCGCATGCATGTGGATGAAACAATTATAATTACGATGGAAGACAAATGTACCGAAACTACGAGGATCCCATGCAAAAACAGTGCCATGAGTGGTGGAAGCTAACACAAGGCCCTCGTATTGAATTGCATCACATCACTCATCCATGTACAGAAACTGATTTTTGAGCAATATCCATCCAGTCGAACCACAAAGGACAGCAACAAGCTTGTCGAAGATAGCAACAACTTCATAGTTCTTGTAATTCCTAGAGCGGTTGGGAACTCGACAAATTGCTATCTTCCGTAGAAGACAGTCACCATGAACGCATTTGAACATGCGTACAATACTGGCATGCTCAACCTCTAGGCAGTCTGCTGAGATTTTTGGAAGTGGAACCCGTTGACGAGTGTACACATTCACAAGTTCCCACTCGCAGTTGGACCCAATATAAACAACCCAATCTCCATTTGCATCTGCCCAAGCCTTGCCCTCAAGCGATGGCATCTTAACATCATACGTATCATTATCAAGCGGCATCAACTTGCACAAGGCGAGGCCTCCGTCGTCCCCGCGCCAGTCATCAGGGTCATGGCGAAGAAGAGAGGGGAGATCAAACCACTCCTTGACCCTTGGGTTCCTTGTAATGATGTTATTAGTTGAGTCGAGAATGGTCTTGAATGAACCTGCCATGCTAGCCGAGGTGATGACGCCGCACCGATCAATGAGTTCCTCCACCATGTCATCTTTCAGATCGGGGCAAGAATAACAGGGTCGTTTCCGGCCTGTTCCCTCCATCGAGAAGACGATCGAACAATGGCAGAAGGAAGGGTGAAGGAAAATGGAGGAGGGAGAGAAAGAGCGTGCGACAGTAGTTCCAAATCGAGAGGGAAAGGCCAAGAGTTGGTGGACGGTTGCCAGTTTGCCAAAGTACACGGAGAGGCGCCCCGACCTACTAGTAGAAAAGGACTCTCCATCGTCTCACTAATATGTTGGAACGGGACCACATGTCAACGAAACATGGTGTGTAATTTCTCGTGCAAAATGCGATCTGGCCGCGTTGGCCTGAGGTGCCGCATTAGTTATTGACCTTTATTCTTTTAATGGTGTGCCGTTCAGTTTTGAAGCGCAACTAACTGGTACTGTAGGCAGAGAAAATATAAACTACTCTACCACTACTGCACCTCCAGTGCTAGTAGTATAAAAAAGATATATAGGCTGGAGCTTTAGCGCTTTCTTGCCAAGGGCTGCACACTTGCTTCTCACACTATCACCCTCTCTCTAGAAAAAAGACGGCCTCTCTCTCCCTCCTCACCGATGTTCACAGATTCACCGGGGAAGAAAAGGACGTGCAGCGTTGATGCACTTGTCATCGGCGAGCGAGGTCACGCACTGACAGCAAGGCCGTCCTCTCAGACCTAGCGCCCACGCGGGACGGCCTCTCTCCCCAAGCTCGCTGTCGTAGTGTGTGCGGATGGCGACGACCACAAACGAAGCCACTTCCCACCGACCCTCAGGTACTACCTCTTTTCGAACCATACCCTTGTTCTATTGCCCCATCTGCCACGTCGTTGCATGTGGATCTTTTTTCACTCCACCATCTTCCCAATTTGCTATCCTCTGCTCTGTTGTCCACACAGACGAAAACCTTAATTTGCACTATTAAAGGAAACCCTACTTCATGCAGACTAATCCATGTCTGGGTTTAATAAGGAAAGGAAGGGAGACTGTACTGTCCAAGAGAGTAGGCATCGAACCCGCATCTAGGTTGAAAAGGGGAAAATCAGTAGCTAAGGAACGAGTCTCGTGTCTCTTGGTTGAAGAAGGGTAGAAAGGCATGACAACACAATAGAGAATGACTAGGTCGATCAGTTTGTTGCCCTCACATAGGAAAAAGGTGGCTAAAGAGAACAAAAATGGTACGTAATCCACATATGCTGCCTGGATATTTGTTGCTCTGGGAAACCATACCTCCCTCACCACTCTGCGTCCATGGAGGTACATCGTACTGGTGCGCCCACTGTCTGAATGGGCCTCCCATGCTCTTATTGCCACTTTTTTGTTGTTAGTATAACGCCAGCAATCGAGTCAAGCAATGCTACTGCTAAAGTGATGCCACATTTAACTAATGCCACACTCAGTCTAATGCCATCGATATATTTAAGCAATGCCATTTAATGTCACTAGATTATTTCAGGGTTAGCTGTTGATTGTGGATGTATTAAAGATTTTTCAGCTAAGGCATTCTAATGCTGTTGCACAACCAGTATACCAATGATGAAACTTGTTACTACCTTTAGCTTTTTGCACTTTTAATGCTTATAGATTACATACCTCACTTTCATGAGATAAGTTAATTTTTTGTACAGTGTCACCAAAATGCCAAGGCACTGATGTCATTTTATTTTGGTTAAACTGCACACAAAAAATTATGAAGACAAGTGGAAAGGTCAAGAGTAGGCACCTCCTCCTCCGGCTGTTCTCTTGATTCGTTCGATCAAGTTTTTATGTTTGATCGATTATCAAGATTGGCATAGCAATTTTTTAGGTCCCCACGAGTTCGAAATGATATTTACCTTGGAGGTACATGGTTTGCAATTTTTTTATACTGTCATTAGTTAATAATGCTAGTCACCTTCAGACTTTTATATTTGGGTTAATGCTCATGCACAGCTAGTATACCAATGCTGAAACTTGTTACCTTTACATTTTGTATTGTTAATTCTTATAGAAATCTTCCAGTGCTAGAGTTCATTGAAATCTGTTCAGTAAAACCATTGTATTGTACCCTATAATAAACTAATTACTCTACTGTTGCACTAGCCACTGGATTCGTGTATATTTGTAGTATTCAAATGGTGTTGCATTAGCGTATGGACATAAATAAAGTGTGGCAAGCTTTTCCAAATATGTGCTCAAGAAAACTACTACCTGTTTTTCTAAATACTAGACGTTTGGGTACTTTAAATTGAACCGTGAAAACGTCTTATATTAAGGAACAGAGGGTGTAGAGTTCACTCAAATTATCCCGGTAAAGCTAGTCACACCTTTGTTAAAATTAATGTTCATTATGTTATTGGAGGAGGTCTGTATGTTTGTCTCTAATGCCTTTCGACTACATACCTGACATCATGATGTAATGTTAAGTCATTTCCTTTTGTACAGTGTCACTGAATTGTCAAGGCGATGATGGCATTTTATTTTAGTTGAACTGCACAAAATATGCTTAAAAGAAGAGGAAAGGTCAGGAGTCGATCATTCTTTCAAAAATAACTATATATGCCTTTCTGACATCAGCCGTTGTTGCCTTATTTATTCCTTCAAACAGGTGGTTAGAAACAGTCTTGCTACCTTTTCCATTAAGAAATTGGAATGCTTATATTTTTGAGTCTATGCTTCAACTAGTGCCATTTTTTACAGTAATCACACTTTCAATATCTATGCAAACAAGGATGCTCGCTTTTATTGGAACTGCACAAAAAGTCCAACTAGTTCAACATTAGGAGCATGTTTTCTTCCAAACCTTTATATCCAATTGGTGTCACTATGAGTTGTTCATTACGAAGGTACATGGTTTGCTACTATCTTTCTACTCTTTTTGTACTGTCATTAGATAGTAATATTAGTGGTTTGCATGTGAATTTATTGGCAGGGTGGACCTGCATTGGAGGTGCAGGACAGGATTCAATGATTGGATGCTCAATTTCGGTTGTATCGATTTGACCTCTTCCATCACTGCGAACATGGATATCCTTGGTCTGATGATGAATAGGCGCTATATTTCTTCTCTGAACCAGCAAATCAATTCAGTATGAAATTGTCCAGGGCAAAACATAACTGTATCAAATTGTCCAGTGCAGAACATGACATATGCTAAGCGGAATAGACATGTTTAAACCGAAAATACAAGGTGTGGTATATGTTTACTAGCTGCTTGATATTTGTGCAGACAGAGATGTCTGCCCATTGCTATTTGGCAAAAAAACAAAGTGACCGGAATTTTGGTTGAACTGCCCAAGAGAATAGTATAGTCACTGCATGCAGTGCCATTTGAAAATAGACACAGGAAGATTGGATAGTCGCTTCATGGACTACAAAAAAGTAGTACAGTACTATTTATTGACCAACACTAGGTGCTTCATTGCTTTGGTCTAATTATACAATGGGCATCATTGTCAGGACCCCGACTCAATGGCACACCGATCTAGCATGTAACACCTCATATCACTTTGCGGCCTCATGCACGGTATTCCCATGGGTGTCGCCTTACCAGGCCCGGGACCATTTGCGCCTTTTGTCTCACGTATATGATAGTGTCGCTAGCATCCATATGACAAGGAGCCCGGGCTGACATGGCTAGTCATGAACCCGAAGTGGCACTAACTTACAGGGACAGGCATACATGACCCAGCAACGAACGTGTCGGTCATCAGTGAGTGAATTCGGGCTGTAGCAACTGGGCTAGCAGGACTCCGGTAAACTGGGCTGTAGCAGGCTAACAGGACTCCGGTAGACACCGCGTGACGTTTCCCCGAAGGGACAGACACAGGAACGAAGAAGGACACATGCCGGCCAGCCTAAGTGTACCGGAGCAGTAGTAAGCTACCAAGGCTCAGTGGAAGCACTAGGAGACATTTCCCGGTAAGAGAGGCTACCAAGGATAAACAACTAGATAGTCAGATCCCACACATACCAAGCATTTCAATAACATACACACAATATGCTCGATATGTGCAAATACAACATGGCATCACAACATGACTCTACAACTAAAGTATTTTATTCAATAGGCTCAGAGGAGCGAGATATTACAAACATGGGTCTCATGACCCAACATTCAGAGCACACAAAACAAAGCACAAGCGGAAGCTTAACATGTCTGAGTACAGACAACTATAAATGAAAAAGGCTGAGAAGCCTGACTATCTACTAGATCCTGCTGAGGGCACAAGATCGTAGCTGAGGTAACAAGCTAAACATCGAAGTCCAAGCGGAACTACTAGCAAGACTGAAGTCTCTCTGCAAAAACATAAACTAGGCAAATGTGAGTACAAATGTACCTAGCAAGACTTACATCAGAACTAACTACATATGCATCATTATCAACAAAGGGGGTGGTGGGGTTTAACTGCAGCAAGCCAACTTTGACTCAGTGGCTATCCTCAACTACGACTACAAGTAACTCTTTTGAGGTGGCGCACACGAGTCCACATATTCACCATATGAATACACCATTATGGATCCGCTCCCGTCTCCCTACGAGAACGCCATTCATAGCACTCACACTTATCTTTCGTATTTTAGAGTATCCACTTTCACTTGTCTATGAACTGTACAGGCAACCCAGAAGTCCTTTACCGTGGACACGACTATTCGAATAGATGATGTTAACCCTGCAGGGGTGTACTTCTTCACACACGCTCTCGCCACTTACCACCATGTACACGTCGTGTATCTCGGCAACCTTTAAGCGGAAGCTTCGCGAGGGAGTCGGCCACGACCTGACTAATCACACAAGTCTCTCGTCCAGGTTTATCGCCTGTTCGGGTTCCATCCGCAAGGAGATCCGGTCGGGGTGTCGCTCACGGCCCCAAACGATGTGAGCAGGGTTCCCAAGCCAACTATCCGGGTACCACTTGGTACACCGTGCCACTGTGCCTAGTCAGTCCCAAGCCCACCTGTACTGGGTGCCACTTGGTAGACTACTAACACTACCTACAAACACCAGAAACTAGTTGCAACTCCTGGACATAGATCGAGTTGATTAATAAGTCGAGAGGGGTCGAGTTACCGGTACCCAATGTGTGGTAGTAACTATTCATGGATCACAAACACAGAACTCAGTTCCTGAGGACGGTTTCAATGAGACAACCCACCATGTACTCCTACATGGCCTCCCACCGCTACCTTTACCAAATCGTGTTCACACACTTAGCTCACACACAGTAGGACATGTTCACACACCTCCAATTCATCCCCGGTGAATCAGATCTGACTCAACTCTAAGCACTAGCAGGCATGACAAACAAACATGAATGAGCAGGCACATCAGGGCTCAAACAACTCCTACTCATGCTAGTGGGTTTCATCTATTTACTATGGCAATGACATGTCATGCAGAGGATAAGGGGTTCAGCTACCGCAACAAGTAACAAATATGTCGTTGTTGTCCTAATGCAGTAAAAGAGAGCAAGAGCGAGAGAGTGGGATTGTACCGGAATGAACAACGGGGTTTTGCTTGCCTGGCACTCGTGAAGATAGTATAGTTCTTCATCGGTGTCATCGAACTCATCGTCGGAACCATGTCTATCGAGAGGGGACAAACACCGACAAATAAAGAGGAAACACAATCAATGCAATGCGCAATATGATGCATGATCTTGACATGGCAGAATGAGTGTGTTGAGCTAATGTAACTACAACCAGATGGGTTTGAGCCATTTTGAACCAAAAGTTCAATCCCAAACTCAAATTATGAATTTAAATAGTGCATTATCATGTTTTTATATAAACAGCAGGTTTAAGTTTCTTTAACATGCATGAAACCAGTGCAGGTGGATAGATTGGATTTTTCTGATCATTTTTCATATATAAATTATTTCATTCTGAGCTACGGTCGATTTTATATGAATTTTTTAAGTTTTGGGCGTTTTCTGAAAATAATAAATCATTTAAGATTTATTTAAATTCCAGAAAACATTTACTGCATCAGCGCTGCGTCATGCATGCGTCAGCAGTCAACAGCGCCTAACAAGGGTCAAACCTGACAGTGGACCCCACATCTTAGTGTCCTAGTTAATTAACAGAGACTGTTAGTGCTAAATTTGTCCTAACTAAAAAGTGTCAGTGAGGCATGGGCTCACATGTAAGTGACCCAGAGGGTCATCAGATTAGTGCTTAATGGCGTTTTCGCCAGAGTTAGGCCGCCGACGAGGTGCCGCGGCGGCAGGCGCTTCGGAAAATCGTTGTGCTGCACCGTTTGAGGCGGGGTTTGCTCCTACGTGTTCCTGAGAGCGAGCTGCGTCGACCAATGGTGGTGGCCGGAGCAGCGGTGGCTAGGATCAACAGCGGCAACCAAAACGGCGGCGGCCGGAGTTTCGACGTTCGTGCAACTATGGCCTAGAGGACGCGTAGAGGTCGGGGAAGAGGGGAAGTCGAAGCGGGCGCTCACAGGGAGGCGGCAGGGTAGCTCAGGGGCTTGGGGACGCTCCAGTTGCCGTGGATCGACGGCGATGGTTGGCGTTGCCGAAGCCTGAAGACGGGGAAGATGCCGGTGATGCACGGCGTCTGGCGATGCTTGGCTTTGTGAGGAGGTCCTCAGCTCAGAAGGTCGAGGGGGAGGTAGTGGCTGCGGTGGTGGCGAGCGGTGGCGCGGCCATGGCGACCTCGGCCATGAGGTGGGGAGCGAGGGAGAGAGGGGAAAAAGTGAGCAGAGGAAGAGGGAGAAAGTCCAGGGCGTCCAGGCGTTTCCACGATGCAAGACGAGGACGCAGGAGGCGTCGACAGCGCGAAGCAGGAGGTGGCAAGGCGTCGTCGGCGCGCTCGCCACGCACCCGTCTATCCTCCTGGCAGGAGGAAGACGACAGGGGAAGGCTGCAGGGCTGGGCCAACAGTGCTGGGCCGCCAGGCTGGACAGGTAAGCGCCAGGTAAAATTGTTCTCTCTCTTTGTTTTTCCTAGTTTAGTTTTTGTTTTCTATTTTCTCTTTGTTTTCTTTGATTTAGTAAAAATACTAAACCACATCTAAAAATCCTGAAATAAATTGTGAGGACCTGTTGAATTATTTCCAACAACCCACATTTAGTTTCAGAATTATCTGAGCATTTATAATTGTTATAGCAATTAAATGCCCAAATTCAAATACATAATGATTTAATTCAAGAGTCCAAAAATGTCTTAGAAATATGTGCATCATTTTTGCCAGAGGTTTTCACCTTTATCAAAAATCATGAACTTTTCCAAAGGACATTTTGGATTCATTGAAAATGATTTTATTTGATCCTATTTGAATTTCATTTGGTGCTAGGGTTTGAACATCCCCATTTCAGATTCAAATAACTTAAACATGATGCAACACATGACTAGCGAGCTCAGAGCATACCAGAACTAGGGATGTGACAACTCACCCCCACTAAGCAAAAATCTCGTCCCGAGATTCAAGCGTAGGGTAAGATGAAGGGGGAACGCAAACTAACACAATGTTCACGATCCAGGTTGCACTTCATAGGGGTGTTGATTCGATCACCATCTTTGACTCGATGTCTTCCTCTGAGAACTCCAACTAACATGACAAGAAGAGGAAAGGAAAACTATAGAGGAATTGATCTTCTCGAAGACCGAACAACTCAGGATCAACTCATGGGATGAGACATAGCAGCATCTCCCGAGCTGAGACACGAAGCATACATCTAGAGGGATGGAGTGGAACAGATGATGAGGGTTCACTAGGTAGACAACAATTCCACACTTAAGAAGGTGGTAAACTATTGTCAACGTAGCGAGGAGTTGAGTTGCCATGATACCATAACGGGGCACCTTTGGGAAGGTGACTTGTAGAAATATACCCTTAAGTGGTAAAAAGAATTACCTTTGATTCAGAGATCACTGAAACTCTTTATACCAGCCTAAGGCAATTCTCAAGCGATCGTTTGGAGGGGTTCGGTAGAATGGCATACCCGAATTAGAATGGATGATGTGGATTACCTTGTTGAAAACAACACAAGGAATGATTTTTCTTGCGCGTGCTCTCAAGAACTTGAGCAATTCCATAATCATCATAGTTCTACCAACATCTATGAAAAGAATGTTAATACAACTACATACTACCATGATGAATAACGATGGAGGATGCAGATGGAAAGGAAGACAACACTTTCTCAGATTTCACCCTAACAATGCCAAGGAAACAAAATCTGGATGATCAACCGAGAGACATTTAGCACTCCGCTTCTAATGTTCTCCTTGATGTACTAGGTACCACGGTCAATGCTTAAAAGAATCAATATGACCATCAAGTAAAGGTCGGATTTCAGAAGCACAAAAATCCATAAGGAATAACTACGGAAGTAGATCCTGCGAGATCCTTATGGGGATGTGACCAACTTCGTCAATCAAGATACTACAATAATAGGTCTTCCGGTTGGGTGTGTTGGCCACGACCTTCACTTTACCGGTTACAGAGAGACCAATATTATGGTTCTTGGAATAGTTCCAACCATCATATCTACCTGAGATTCAGATCTGGTTGGTGTCAGGATATTCCAGACAACATGTCTAGAAAAGAAAGGTTGCAACACAAGTCGACGAGATGACGTTGCGAGATTCTCGGGAGATGAACTACGATAGCAAGCTCCAAAACATGAGCTGGTTCTGCTACAAACCTGTGAACACGCTGTTCAAGACAAGCATGACCACGTAGTAGTCTTATGATAAAACACTACCAAGTTCTGGTTGGGAAACCATCATTGCGGACAACGAAGTCCTTGCAGAAGGCATGCTCTTAAGAAGGAACTTCTTCTCCTTGAACAAATCAATCAGTGGCTTGGTGTGCTAGGGACACCTATAGAATGGAGGTAGCGAGCATGTCAAACCATAGTATACTTCGCACATGCATGACTAACTTGGGACGATTCCAGAGGAAGCAAAACTAACTTTCTCGAAACCAGAACGGCAACTTGCATCCAATGCACATGAATTAGAGAAAGTCACTTCTTTCATCCGGGCATATGCTTCATGAACGGAACACGAAAGCATTGCTCACAAAGTTTCCAACACCAGCTGGATGCTCAACACGAATCATGGAGAAGATAGAAATGTTGTCATTGGGCTCAACAACAATTCACCCAAGTTTCCATATAATTGGAATTCCATAATTATGTGAACAAGTGATAGCATTGGTCAAACCCAAAGATATAATGGTGTATGCTCGAGGGGTCAACCACGAGTAAGACAACACTACGAATATCGTTGGTTCTGATTTGATTTGATGATAGCCCATACTCAAATCAAAGTTTTGACAAGACAATAGATCCAAAAGTTTATCACGGAGACCAATTGATGAAGATATCATCTTTCTTCAACACACACACACAAGGATATCCCTTTGGAAATGAACTAACTTAGACAAGCTTTTATCTTCCAACTCTTCAAGTTGCTGTTTAGCTTGACAAACTAGCTCAGGGGTATCCCACACAGATTCTTGGAGAAGGGGTGGTTTACAAGAAACCAACTTGATCACGAACTCAACATAGCAGTCAGGGGCAACCTGGTAATACTTCCGAGAGAATATTCAGAAAATCACGAACCACCGGTATGTTTCTAAGCTCGAGAACAATCTTGCTCTTCAGGGCAAGACGATATGATCAAAAGAGCGAGCAACCGATATGATCCTGACTTGTTGATCGAGGAGTGCACCCGGAAATAAGGACTAGGTAGCACGATCAACCTTAGGGCAATGATTCAAAACTCAACATGCTAAGAATGAGGTTATTGTTCATTTAACTACCAAGCAACAGAGTTGCTAGGAGTATAGATTTCACACATCACAATTCACTTGTCGGTGTTCCGGTTACAATAACACGGAACCGAGGAATGAATAATGATGGCGAGAGGTATCACTGTATCAAGAATTCATAAGAGTTGGTGCAACCCTCATGACATTCCTGACATAAAGTGGGTAATACTTCAGGGTAGAACATAATCAAAAGCTGGATTGGCATTTGATCTGCGGAATACAACTGCTTTGACCCAATCCTAGAAATGGACAAGGTACTGGAGTTTGTTTCTCCTAGTCATTCTGGAATAGAATGGATTGACGGACCACAAGAGTAATAAGAATCGATGAACGAATGCATGCATACTCTTGACTATCAATTGATAGACGAGGGTCAGAAGACGACTAAGAGGGACTACTCAAAGAATGTAAGATTTTTTGAGTTGTGGATTCATAGATTAGTATGTTGAACCAGGTTCAACAAGTTTTTTCCGGATAACCCATGCAGAAAGGTAGAGTTGGCAGAGTATCAACATAGAATCGAGATCTCATCAAGAGCACTCTGGTTGTGATCTTTCGGTTCAACGAGGAACTTCTGCCATAAATAGTTCATGGTATTGGAAGAAGGAAATACCACGGATATCGAGGACTATCGCCAAGGTTACTAATAACCTAAAGGAACGAGCAAACAATAACAACATGAGGTAGATAGGGTGAATCTCGGGTTGATAACCCAGGAGTGGAATACCTACTAACTGAATGGCATCACGGGATGCTTTCGAGAATAACGGCCAGAATCATCACACTGGGAACACAAAACATGGCTAGATTACTAGGTGATACTCTAGACACCTAGGGTCATAATAATATCTCCAACCTATATACCGAGGCAATGAAGTACCTCAACACACTAGTTAATGTGGTTGATCTGGCACCAAGGAACTTCGAAACGGTAAGAAGGAATTTGCAATTGCATCAGACTGTTTAGAAACCTGGGATGACTCGGACAGCATAATGGCTGTAAATGCTCGAAAAGAGTTGAGACATGCTACAAAAATGGTGGCATAACCACTCGATCATCATAATATCAAGGTTCTGAGATCAACTATGAACATACAGAGGTAGTAGAAATTGTACAGAGGCTTAAATCCAACAATCTTATAAGTCTACAGATTAGTAACACGTGATCCTGATAGAGAGAAGAGGAAGCCTAGTTCCTTAACCCCGTAGGAAAGATAGGATGACTCCGATCAGAAGGGCATAAGGTAAAGGAGTAAAAAGAGCCTTACGTACCATCCCACAATCAATTCCCTTATATAACTAAAGAATTTCTAGACTCAACTTCGACGAGTTTGGCTTGGTAATCCTACAGGCAGTCAAGCTCAGATACCAAAACTGTCAGGACCCCGACTCAATGGCACACTGATCTAGCATGTAACACCTCATATCACTTTGTGGCCTCACGCAAGATATTCCCACGGGTATCGCCTTACCAGGCCCGGGAACCGTTTGCGCCTTTTGGCTCACGTATATGATAGTGTCGCTAGCATCCATATGACAAGGAGCCCGGGCTGACATGGCTTGTCGTGAACCCAAAGTGGCACTAACTTACAGGGACAGGCATACATGACCCCGCAACGAACGTGTCGGTCATCAGCGAGTGAAACCAGGCTGTAGCAACTGGGCTAGCAGGACTCCGGTAGACACCGCGTGACATTTCCCCGAAGGGACAGACACAGGAACAAAGAAGGACACATGCCAGACAGCCTAAGTGTTCCGGAGCAGTAGTAAGCTACCAAGGCTCAGTGGAAGCACTAGGAGACATTTCCCGGTAAGAGAGGCTACAAAGGATAAACAACTAGATAGTCAGATCCCACACATAGCGATCATTTCAATAACATACACACAATATGCTCGATATGTGCAAATACAACATGGCATCACAACAAGACTCTACAACTCAAGTATTTTATTCAATAGGCTCCGAGGAGCGAGATATTACAAACATGGGTCCCATGACCCAACATTCAGAGCACACAAATCAAAGCACAAGCGGAAGCTTAACATGTCTGAGTACAAACAACTATAAATGAAAAAGGCTGAGAAGCCTGACTATCTACTAGATCCTGCTGAAGGCACAAGATCGTAGCTGAGGTAACAAGCTAAACATCGAAGTCCAAGCGGAACTACTAGCGAGACTGAAGTCTCTCTGCAAAAACATAAAATAGGCAAACGTGAGTACAAATGTACCCATTAAGACTTACATCAGAACTAACTACATATGCATCATTATCAACAAAGGGGGTGGTGGGGTTTAACTGCAGCAAGCCAGCTTTGACTCAGTGGCTATCCTGAATTATGACTACAAGTAACTCTTTTGAGGTGGCGCACATGAGTCCACATATTCACCATATCAATACACCACTATGGATCCGCTCCCGTCTCCCTACGAGAACGCCATCCATAGCACCCACGCTTATCTTGCGTGTTTTAGAGTATCCACTTTCACTTGTCTATGAACTGTACAGGCAACCCAGAAGTCCTTTACCGCGGACACGGCTATTCGAATAGATGATGTTAACCCTGCAGGGGTGTACTTCTTCACACACGCTCTCGCCACTTACCACCATGTACACGTCGTGTATCTCGACAACCTTCAAGCGGAAGCCTCGCGAGGGAGTCGGCCACGACCTGACTAATCACACAAGTCTCTCGTCCAGGTTTATCGCCTATTCGGGTTCCATCCGCAAGGAGATCCGACCGGGGTGTTGCTCACGGCCCCAAACGATGTGAGCAGGGTTCCCAAGCCCACCATCCGGGTACCACTTGGTACACCGTGCCACTTTGCCTAGTCTGTCCCAAGCCCACTTGTACCGGGTGCCACTTGGTAGACTACTAGCACTACCTACAAACACCAGAAACTAGTTGCAACTCCTGGACAGAGATCGAGTTGATTAATAAGTCGAGAGGGGTCGAGTTACCGGAACCCAATGTGTGGTAGTAACTATTCATGGATCACAAACACAGAACTTAGTTCCTGAGGACGGTTTCAATGAGACAACCCACCATGTACTCCTACATGGCCTCTCACCGCTACCTTTACCAAATCGTGTTCACACACTTAGCTCACACACAGTAGGACATGTTTACACACCTCCAATTCATCCCCGGTGAATCAGACCTGACTCAACTCTAAGTAGTAGCAGGCATGACAAACAAACATGAATGAGTAGGCACATCAGGGCTCAAACAACTCCTACTCATGCTAGCGGGTTTCATCTATTTACTGTGGCAATGACAGGTCATGCAGAGGATAAGGGGTTCAGCTACCGCAGCAAGTAACAAATATGTCGTTGTTGTCCTAATGCAGTAAAAGAGAGCAGGAGTGAGAGAGTGGGATTGTATCGAAATGAACAAGGGGGTTTTGCTTGCCTGGCACTCCTGAAGATAGTATAGTTCTTCATCGGTGTCATCGAACTCATCGTCGAAACGATGTCTATCGAGAGGGGACAAACACTGGCAAACAAAGAGGAAACACAATCAATGCAATGCACAATATGATGCATGATCTTGACATGGAAGAATGAGTGTGTTGAGCTAATGCAACTACAACCAGATGGGTTTGAGCCATTTTGAACCAAAAGTTCAATCCCAAACTCAAATTATAAATTTAAATAGTGCATTATCATGTTTTGATATAAACAGCAGGTTTAAGTTGCTTTAACATTCATGAAACCAGTACAGATGGATAGATTGGATTTTTTTTGATCATTTTTCATATATAAATTATTTCATTCTGAGCTACGGTTGATTTTATATGAATTTTTTAAGTTTTGGGCATTTTCTGAAAATAATAAATCATTTAAGATTTATTTAAATTCCAGAAAACATTTACTGCATCAGCGCTGCGTCATGCATGCGTCAGCAGTCAACAGCGCCAAACAAGGGTCAAACCTGACAGTGGGCCCCACATGTTAGTGTCCTAGTTAATTAACAGAGACTGGTAGTGCTAAATTTGTCCTAACTAAAAAGTGTCAGTGAGGCATGGGCCCACATGTAAGTGACCCAGAGGGTCATTAGATTAGTGCCTAATGGCGTTTTCGCCGGAGTTAGGCCGCCGGCAAGGTGCCGCGGCGGCAGGCGCTTCAGAAAATCGCTGTGCTGCACCATTTGAGGCGGGGTTTGCTCCTATGTGTTCCTGAGAGCGAGCTGCGTCGACCAGTGGTGGTGGCCAGAGCAGCGGTGGCTAGGATCAACGGCGGCAACCAAAACGGCGGCGGCCGGAGTTTCGACGTCCGTGCAACTACGACCTAGAGGATGTGTAGAGGCCGGGGAAGAGGGGAAGTCGAAGCGGGCGCTCACAGGGAGGCGGCAGGGTAGCTCAGGGGCTCGGGGACGCTCCAGTTGCCGTGGATCGACGGTGATGGTCGGCGTTGCCGAAGCTTGAAGACGGGGAAGATGCCGGTGATGCACGGCGTCCGGCGATGCTTGGCTTGGTGAGGAGGTCGAGGACGGAGTGACGGAGCTAGCGGTCAGCTCAGAAGGTCGAGGGGGAGGTAGTGGCTGCGGTGGTGGCGAGCGGCGGCACGGCCATGGCGGCCTCGGCCATGAGGTGGGGAGCGAGGGAGAGAGGGGAAAAAGTGAGTAGAGGAAGAGGGAGAAATTCCAGGGCGTCCAGGCGTTTCCGCGACGCAAGACAAGGACGCAGGAGGCGTCGACAGCGCGAAGCAGGAGGTGGCAAGGCGTCGTCGGCGCGCTCGCCACGCACCCGTCTATCCTCCTGGCAGGAGGAAGACGACAAGGGAAGGCTGCTGGGCTGGGCCAACAGTATTGGGCCACCAGGCTGGACAGGTAAGCGCCAGGTAAAATTCTTCTGTCTCTCTCTGTTTTTCCTAGTTTAGTTTTTGTTTTCTATTTTCTCTTTGTTTTCTTTGATTTAGTAAAAATAATAAACGACATCTAAAAATCCTGAAATAAATTGTGAGGACTTGTTGAATTATTTCCAAAAACCCACATTTAGTTTCAAAATTATTTGAGCATTTATAATTGTTATAGCAATTCAATGCCCAAATTCAAATACATAATGATTTAATTCAAGAGTCCAGAAATGTCCTAGAAATATGTGCATCATTTTTGCCGGAGGTTTTCACCTTTATCAAAAATCATGAACTTTTCCAAAGGACATTTTGGATTCATTGAAAATGATTTTATTTGATCCTATTTGAATTTCATTTGGTGCTAGGGTTTGAACATCCCCATTTCAGATTCAAGAACTTAAACATGACGCGACACATGACTAGCTATCTCAGAGCATACCAGAACTAGGGATGTGACAATCATTTTGCCTAAGTTAAAGTTTGTATTCCGAAAATAGTATCGCGGTGTGATCGAGAGAAGACCAAATCATATTGTAGTGGATGTTCCTCCATCATGTGTGGTTCATTCTCATGGTTCTAGCTGTTCGTGAAACCACTTATGTTTGCAAGAGGAATTGTAGACTTCACAAACAAATTTATCTGTCAGTCTATACTGAATGTTGGCCAAGAGAAGCATCCATGTTAGTAGGAAGAATAGATGTTTTTTCTAGATCTTTGCTTTTGGAGCTACATATTTGTATATGATATGTGAATCATTGAGATGCATTAACATGTTGATCTTATGTATGGGAATCGTACTAGTTGGTTTTAGTTGCGATGCAAGATCCAAAGTGGCTGATCTTTCCTTTTGGAGCTACATATTTGTATATGATCTGTGAATCATTGAGATGCATTAACAATTACTTATTTCTATTCGCTCAGTGTTTACAAATTACTGATCGATCACTAGCTAACCTACTAATGTGCTCCTGGCAGTTTTATTTGCGACGCAAGATCCAAAGTGGCAGTTTTTTGAATAAAAATGCCTACCTCTGAAGAAACTGACAAGCTAGACTATACTACCTACTCGATCCTACACGGATAAATAGAGGATCACGCACATACTACCTCCTTTCCGGTTTGCAGGGCTCAATTCAAGAAACGACCTATTCGATCCTACATGAATAAATAGCGGATCACGCATGTACTAGTACCTCCTTTCTGGTTTGTAGGGCTTAATTCAAACCTCTCACCAACCAATGTACTCCCTCCGTTCGGGTTTATTAGTCCCGTGAGCAAAGCAGCAAGACCAAGGCATGGCAATAATTAACGGCATGCAGAAGTTTAAGCCTAATTAATTCCAGCGATTTAAGTGGCTGCGTGCATGCCCTCGGCTGCGACTCGTTGCATGCTGCTCCGCGTTCTGGCTGCGAGCGATTCTGAGTGCCTGCATGCAGTTGGCCGTAATTAAGGCAACTAACTGATGCGAAAAGATGTGCTTTAATTATTGCGGGCTTTTTAAATCCCTGGAATCATTATTGACCAGGAGGGAGATGATTCGAGTGCACTCGTTTGACCATCATGTCGGCGTGCGACCCAGACGAGACGGGACGACACAGTCATAATTTCAGTTTCTCTAGTTTTCGACGGCAAGCTGGCACGCTAAGCCATGCCTGCTTATGCATTGAATTCTGTTGACCGTCGCGCTACCTTCCGCCTATAAGTACTATTTCCCAGCTTTCTCTGGTTGCACCTTGACCCAACTCGCCATATCCTCATAATCCCCCACCGTCCCGACGTTGCTCGCCACGTCCGCCATGCCCCCGCCCATCCGCGGTACGCGAGGCCGGAGGTGGTCACCGCCGGAACTAGTGTTCGGTTTTTCGCCGGAAGGCAGATGGAGGGAGGAGGCATTTTATCTGTCTTTAGATGGAAATGGGGAGATCGAGGACTTGTTGGAGCACGACCGCCTGGCGGAGGAGCAGGAGTTGTTGGAGCGCGACCGCCTAGTGGAGGAGCAGCGTATCGCTAATTTGTGCCGCCAGCGGGACATGAAGCAGCAGCGCACCGACGCTCTGAGTCGCGAGCAGAGCGCCTGCAACTGGGATGACTACGTGGAGGTCGGCACCCAGCAAATAGCCCTGGAGGCTGTCGGGCAAGCACGCGTTCGTGACGCCGAGTTTTACTACCAACTCGTCAAGTGGGTTTCCCGCTTGGAAGCCGAAGCTTCGATGGACCACGCCGGCATGGAAAGGGCCAACACATGCGAGCAACGCGCCCTATCGCACCTCTGGCAAGTCCGAGGCGAGGCACAGGACGCCGGTGCTGGCATTTAGCATGTACCGCAGATGGCGGCCGGCATCTTCTAGTTAGCTAAGAGTAAGTTAGTACTTGTATGCTACTAGAGTATTAGTGGGAGTAGATAGTTAACTTGGCTATGATGGTTGTCAACGTAAAACTTCAGTACTCTATATGTGGATCGGACATGTTACTTTGTTCTGAATGTTGAACTTTCCGTTTGAACGTATGGAATGGGCTATTATTTTTTTCAATGGGTTGTATTGGTCCTCCACGAGTTTAGAGGCTGACTTGTGGGCCTACCAAGTTGACGCATACACAATCAGGAGATGATTGTACGTGGAGAGGATGACAACAGGGACCCGCCAAGGTCATGGCAGTACGCAAGCAAGTGCCTCCTTATTTCAATCCAATAAAAAAATGGCTCCTCCTAATGGATTTCTGACATCTGGGTCCCATGCCATTGTCAACGTAGTCAATAAACGAGAGAATTGCACAATGAGCGGCTGACACCAAGGACCCAGCAGTTCGCCCCGTTATTTTTGTTTTGTGTTAATTTGATAAATGCCACTCCAAATCTGGTGTTTCCGCGAAATGCCACTACAATTTCCAAACTTTGAAAAATGCCATTTCATGCCATTTCTAGTGGCATTTTTCGAAGTTTGGAGTGGTGTTTTTCAAAGTTTGCAAAAATTGCAGTGGCATTTTTCAAAGTTTGGAAATTGCAGTGGCATTTTTATGAATCGCCATAATTGGAGTGGCATTTATTTAATTTTTTTTGAGATGGAAGCAGGGTGTAATCTGGGCTGTGCGGGACACTCTGGCCTGTCTAGACAGCCTTTTCTTTTATGTTTACCACATACCAGCCCAGTAGTTTTTTTTCTTTCTGAAAATGGTTAGCCCATTTTTTTTGTGATTTGTCAAGTAAGTCGCTTTGTCAGGCCTGTTGGGCTGCAAATATTTCAAGACGAGGAGAGCTTCATTCGGCTGGCCAAGAAAATGGCCTATTAGTAATGAGAAAAGGGTTGTACATTTTTAAAACACATCAAACCGGCAATTAGTTTCAAATGTCTTTTTTTTCATTTCGAGATTTTAAATTGCATTGATTTTTATGCGTGGACAATTTATTGGATTTTATATTGATATACATTTATTTTTAAAATCAGTGTGAATGTGACTTGAAATTTAGGTATTAAAAATAGTTCAGACCGCACCGACATATGCAAAATTTCGTATAATTTTTTAACCGTGGCCACAATATGGGCTGTAATGCTAACAAAAAGAATATGGGCTCCAAAAAACCCGTAAGAATTAGCAAATGGGCTATAAATTATTAGAAATAATGGCAGATGGCCTGTATGTTGTTTTCCACAGAGTTGAGGCTTTCCTAAAAAGGTTGACGCACAAGCAGTGACTGTTGGAAGACCATCCAACGACCGTCGTGCTTCTTGAATCTCTGCTCATCCTGCTCCAGCCGCTCAAACAAGCGCCGGCGGGACTGCCTGCTACCTCCTCCCCATGGCCGGTTGTGCTGCCGCGCAGGCCTCACCGCCCCACTGTACTCCCATCGCTGGCCTAGCCATCCCTCTACTCACCCACACGTGCTGTTATTCTCCGGCGACGGTAGACAAACAAGTAAACCCTCATACAGTCATACTCCCCTCCGCGTGGGAAACAACTGCCGAGTCTTCCCTGGCTCTGTGTCGTTCCCTTCCTAGGCCTCGTCGTCATCCACCACCCTGGTGCTCTCGGCGTGGCATGGTCAACGTGGTCAACGACCGACATGCATCTAAAGTGGACTGTGCGTGGAGAGGCTGACAACTGGGTCCACGACTGCACGCAAGGAAATGCCTCCTTATTACGCGCAAAATAATGATTCCTCCACCTGACATCTGGGACCCATCGAAAGGGCCTCTGTATTTCGCGAAAAAAATGTTACCGCCATTGACAGCTCGGACCCACCAGCTATATCTTCACATGCAAGGAAGTGCCTCCTTATTACGGACAAAAAAAATTAATACTCCCCCTGCTAGCTGGGACCCAGTATAGTGTACCTACTAAGTTGACGGGGACGGAGGGCTTTGTCAACTTAGTCAATATGCACGATTCTAGCTCGAGTGACCGTACGATGAGCATCCAACGGACGTAGTACTTCTTCAACCTCTGGTCTTCTTGCTCCAGCCGCCCAAAGCAGCGTCGGTTGTGCCGCCTGCTCCTGCCTCCCGTGGCCGGCTATGCTGCCGCGGGGGCCTCACCGCCTCTATACTACTCCCACCGATGGCCAGGCCATCCCTCCACTCCACTCACCCACACCCCCGTTATTCCGCGGCGATGGCAGTGCAACCGAACCAGTGAACCCTTGTACTCCTCTCCGCATGGGCGTCCACTGCCGCGTCTTCCCCGGCTCTGTGTTGTCCCCTTACTAGGCCTCGCCGTCATCCACCGCCATGGTTCTCTCGGCACGGCATGGTCAATGTGGTCAACAACCGACTTCCATCCGAAGAGTACTATACGTGGAGAGGCTGACAGCTGGGTCCACGGCAGCCGCAAGGAAGTGCCTCCTTATTACACGGAAAATAATTATTCCTCCACCTGACAGCAGGGACCCACCGGGCGGGCCACCAGTATTTCACGAAAAAATGTTTCCCCCTGGGTACTGGGACCCACCGGACGGGCCACCGTATTTTGCGAAAAAACGTTTCCCCCCTGACTGTTGGTACCCATCGGTCAGGCCACTATATTTCGCAAAAAAACGTTCCCCCCGCTGTTAGCTCCGACCCATCGGTCAGGCCACTATATTTCGCGAAAAAATGTTCCCCCCGCTGTTAGCTCCGACCCACCGGAAGTGCCTCCTTATTACGCACACAAAAATGAATACCCCCTGCTAGCTGGGACCCACCTTGGTGGGAGGCTGACTTGTTGGCCTACTAAGTTGACTGGGATGGAGGCCTTTGTCAATTTGGTCAATATGAACGATTCTAGCTCCAGTTACCGTACGATGTCCATCCAACAGCCGAAGTGCTTCTTCAACCTCTGATCTTCTTGCTCCAGCCGCCCAAAGCAGCGCCGGTTGTGCCGCATGCTCCTGCCTCTCGTGGCCGGCTGTGATGCCGCGGAGGCCTCACCGCCTCCTACTACTCCTACCGTTGGCAAGGCCATCCCTCTACTCACCCACACCCCCTGTTATTCTGCAGCGACGACAGCCTCGCACCGCAGCCGAACCAGTGAACCCTCGTACTCCTCTCCGCATGGGCATCCGCTGCCGTGTCTTCCCCGGCTCCGCGTCGTCATCTTCTAGGCGTCACCGTCGTCAACCGCCGTGGTGCTCTCAGCACGACGTGGTCAATGTGGTCAATGACCGACTTTCATCGGAAGAGTACAATACCTGGAGAGGCTGACAGTTGGGTCCACGGCAGCCACAAGGAAGTGCCTCCTTATTACGCGTAAAATAATTATTCCTCCGCCTGACAGCGGGGACCCACCGGACGGGCCACCGTATTTCGTGAAAAAAATGTTTCCCCCCAGACTGCTGGGACCCACCAGCTACATCTTCACACGCAAGTGCGTCCGGGCAAAAAAAATGAAACGCCCCCTGACTGTTGGGACCCACCAGCTACATCTTCGCACGCAAGAAAGTGCCCGACAGTCGGGACCCACCTGGTCGAAGCGTACATAGCGTTGTCATTCTGGTCGCGAACATGTACGTACATATGTACTGGTCGATGTAGAGGCGCGCACGTGTCGTAGTAGAGGCGCGCACGTAGCATGTACACGTACGTCAAACGGCCAGGGTGAAAGAAAGAAAATACGACCATGTACGTACATACGGGCGGGGTCTCGAATGCCTACTCGCGCATAAGTACGGCCAGGGCTCGTGTACATGGCTGGGTCGGAACGGAGAAACATCATCATCGTCGTGTTCATGGGGAGCCAACCAGCTGGGTCGGAATGGAATGCGTCGTCATGGGCTTGGACGGAATAGGCGATGGAAACGAGGCCTGGTGTACCGCTGAACGGAGGAAACGGCCTGGTCTTCGACCGGCCACGTTCGAAACAGGATCCTGTTCATCGGGAGGGGTCTGGCATACCGCAAAACGAAGGAAACGGACCTCCTACGGTCGAAACGGGGGTCCTGTTGATCGAGAGGGGTGTGGCGTACCGCAAAACGGACGAAACAAACTTGTGTTGGAGCGCTACGGTCGAAACGGGGGCCCTGTTCATCAGGAGGGGTGTGGCGTACCGCAAAACGGGACTCCACAGGATACTGTTCATCTCCACCGTCAACCTCCTCCAGCATCCATGGGCTACTGTTCATCCGCCGTCGACCTCCTCCAACCTCCACCTGCGACTATTTATCCATGGGCTCCAGTTCATCCAGCATCCACCGCGTGCTACTCCACCGGCTACTGTTCAACCACCCGTCCATGGGCTCCTGTTCATCCACCCCTCCACCATATATTGTTCATCCAGCCCTCCACGCAGTCATCCTGTTCATATAGCCCTCCACGGGGTCCTGTTCATCCAGCCTCAACTCGCTCGATCGATCGGGGTCCTGTTCATCCGAAGGCAATGCGACGAGGTCCTGTTCATCCCACCCCCCCCCCCCCCCCGCAATGCTCAATGTTCATCTAGAGGCAGCATCGATCGGCTTTAGTTAGCAGCAGTAGCAAAGGAATCGCTCGATCGGGTTCAGTTAATAGCCAACGATCGATCGCTGGGGTTTAGTAACGCGTAGCCTCCAGTGCACTCGCTTGGGTTCAGTTAGAGCCCAACGCCTCGCTCGGGTTCAGTTAGAGCCAACGCCTCGCACACATGCGCGTACATCGCTCGGCCCCCGACCACCCACCGTAACCTGGAACTCCCCAAAATTTTCCTCGCCCTTGCTTCTACCATGGTTTTTTCCTGTCATGGGTGGCTTAAAGAATGGCATGCAGCTGTGTCTCCGGCCCGCCCAGGACGAAAAGCCCATTTTCTGTCATGATTTTTGTTCATAGAAGTAGGAGCACACCACATCCATGATGATACTGGGTTTTGTCACAATTATCGTCATAGAAGTGTCATAAGTATGCAGAAAAAAAATTCGTTCGGCCCAAAATGTCACGGATGTGTCTTTTTTTAGTGATAATGGATACTAGTGATCAAACCCTAACAAAACTAACTCGATTACATAATAAATTTCATCCAACCCATCATCATCCAGCAAGCCTATGATGGAATTACTCACTCCCGGCGGTGAGCATTATGAAATTGGTGATGGAGGAAGGTTGGTGATGATGATGGCGACAAATCCCACTCCCTAGAGCCCTAAACGGACTCTAGATCAGCCCTCCCAATTAAGAACAGGAGGCGGCGGCAGCTCTGTATCATAGGACGCGATGAACTTTTCTCTCTAATTTTTTTGTCCCTAAATAGGGTTATATGGAGTTGGAGTTGAGGTCGGAGGGGCTCCAGGGGGCCAACAAGCCTGCAGGGCGCGCCCAAGGGTTTGTGGCCTCTGTGTGACCCCCCTCTGGAAAATTCTTTCGCCTATATTTTTTATAAATTCCAAAAATATTCTCCGTAAATTTTCAGTTCAACCCGAGAACTTTTATTTCTGCACTAAAATAACACCATGGCAATTTTGCTGAAAATAGCGTCAGTACGGGTTAGTTCCATTCAAATCATGCAAATTAAAGTCCAAAACAAGGGCAAAAGTGTTTGGAAAAGTAGATACAATGGAGACGTATCAACTCCCCAAGCTTAACCCATTGCTTGTCCTCAAGAAATTCAGTTGACAAACTGAAAGTGACAAAGAAAAACTTTTACAAACTCTGTTTGATCTTGTTGCTGTAAATATGTCTAACTGATGTTCAGGTTTTCAACAAAGATTATGAACTAACCATATTCACAATAACATTTAGGTCTCATATTTACTCATATCAATGGCATAATCAACTAACGAGCAATAATAAGATATCTCGGATGACAACACTTATTCAAAACAATCATGACATAATATGACAAAATGGTATCTTGCTAGCCCTTTCTAAGACCACAAAACATAAATGCAGAGCACCTCTAAAGATCCAGGACTGATTGTACATTGTAATTCATGGCAAAAGAGATCCAGTCACAGTCATACTCAACATCAATTAATAACAAAGCATATGAATGAAAGTGGTGCTCTCTAACTGGTGCTTTTTATAAGAGGATGATGACTCAGCAATAAAAGTAAATAGATAGGCCCTTTGTAGAGGGAAGCAGGGATCTGCAGAGGTGCTAGAGCTGGAAGCTTTAAAACAGCAATAAATATAATTTTGAGCGGTATGCTTTCATTGTCAACATAATAACCAAGAGATCTCACTATCTTCCATGCTAGATACATTATAGGCAGTTCCCAAAAAGAATGGTAAAGTTTTTACTCCCCCTCCACCAACAATCACACTCCATGGGTACCGTCCAAACCAACAACAATCCTGGGAGAGTTTTGTTTTATGATTATATTTTGATTTTGATTTTGAGCATGGAACTGGGCACCCGATTACCAGCCACTCTCTCGTGAATGACAAGTGAATAAACACTCATTGTAATAACCCACCTAGCATGGAAGATACTGATAGCCCCCAGTCACTACATGAGCAATTTGGGCATACAAAACAGATTATTATTTGAAGGTTTAGAGTTTGGCACATCCAAATTTATTTGGAACGGTAGGTAAATACCGCATATAGGTAGGTATGGTGGACTCATATGGAACAACTTTGGGTTTAAGAAAGTGGATGCACAAGCAGTATTCCCGCTTAGTACAAGTGAATGCTAGCAAAAGACTGAGGAGTGACCAAGTAGAGAGCGACGACAACCATAAACATGCATTGAGATTAACCAACATTGAATGCAAGCATGAGTAGGATATAAATCACCATGAACATAAATATCGTGGAAGCTATCTTGTTTTTGTTTCAACTACATGCGTGAGCATGTACCACATCAAGCCACTTGAATCATTCAAAGGAGGATACCACCCTATCATACCACATCATAACCATTTTAAAATGCATGTTGACTCACAAGA
Source organism: Triticum aestivum (assembly GCF_018294505.1). Taxonomy (NCBI): domain Eukaryota; kingdom Viridiplantae; phylum Streptophyta; class Magnoliopsida; order Poales; family Poaceae; genus Triticum; species Triticum aestivum. Next base: position 84,960,676 of record NC_057813.1, read on the forward strand.
CAAACCATTATACAGTCCTAGCTAATTAAGCATGGCATGAGTAAGTATAATCTCTAATTGTCATGGCAAACATGTTTCATTCATAATAAGCTGAATCGGGAACGATGAGCTAATCATATTTACAAAAACTAAATAGGTCGTCTTCGTACCAGGTTTTCTCCATCTCAATCATTTCGTCAAATATCGTCATTACTGCGTTTCACTTGCATGACCGAATGATGTCAATAAAAATGAGAGTGCACCTGCATTGCACTAAGCTGGAATATGCAAATATTTATTAAAAGGAGAAGACAAGGTAATATGGGCTCTTTGTTAGATCAACAATAATGCATAAGAGAGCCACTCAACATTTTCATCGTGGTCTTCTCCTTACAACCCAAAGAAAAGAAAAGAATTTCAAATAAAGACACAGAAATATTTTTGGAGTTTTTGTTTTTCGGAAGAAAGTAAAATAAGAACGGGAAAAACTATTTACACGGGAAAGCACCCAACAAGCAAAAGAAGAACGAGAAATCTTTTTGGGTTTTCTTTTAATACTACTACTAAAAAACCAGAAAGAAAAACTAAAAAGAAGCGAGAACTATTTTTTTTTTGGATTTTCTCATAGTTTATCAAACACACAAGAAGAAAGTGAGAAAGATAAACTAACATGGATAATACAATGAAAAAGTATCAACACCGACAACTGAAATGAATGTGTGAGCATGAATGTGATGTCGATGGGAAATACGTACTCCCCCAAGCTTAGGCCTTTGGTCTAAGTTGGTCTAGGGCCACGGCTCGAAATAATCCTTTCCTTGATACTCCGGAGGGTCCTGAGGGTTCCATTGGTTGGTGAGCTCCTATGGCGCCCACTAAAAAACAGGCTCCTGATATGGATCAAGAGCTGGTGCTGGCTCAGGTGCTGGGGGTTGTGAAAGACCCCAAAAATCTGTAGTTGTCCTCGGGCATAATAGTGTACCTGCCTGAACGAATATCAAACAAGGAAGAAGAAGGCAAAGCAATAGTCTCACAAGTACCCTGACTAAATACTAAATTGTAGAGGAGACGTTTGTCATTGTCCTTCTTAATAAAATCGTGTGCTACCATACTCTTATAGTTTAGATATTTAGTGGGTAGCAGCATCTCTTCCTCCTCATCATGCCTAATGGGTATCTCGAAATGTTTAGCATGGCAGGAGGCATATGTCAGATTTCGGGATCCGGCAACCCGTGAAAGGTTCGAACTCTGGGGTGTGTGCAGAGATCTCAACCTGCCCAGCCTGCCTACTCGCAATCCTCCCTAGCCTAGCGTGTCGAGCTCACAGAGACACAAAGACATAGAGATTTTATACTGGTTCGGGCCACCGTTGTCGTGTAATACCCTAATCCAGTGTGATGTGGTGGATTGCCTGGAGGGGCTATGGATGAACTAGTACAAGGATGAACAAGCCTAAGGAGGTGAGGTGTTCTTGAGCTAGTGTGGTATTCTACCTATTCTGATTTTGGTCCCTGATTTCGCTCTTCGGTCCCCTTCCTATGGTGGTGGCTAGTCCTATATATAGTGGCCTTGGTCCTCTTCCCAAATATGAGCGGGAAGGGATTCCACAACGGCAGGATCTGAAAGGGGACAAGTAGTACAGTCTATCCTGACAAAAGTAGTCTTCGCCTGTGAAAAGCCTCTGGTCATGACGCTGCGGTGGGCTCGGTGATGACCTTTGTCCTGCCGTCCTGGCGGTCTTGGTCTTGTTGCACCAGAATGGAAACGTTTGGCTGATTCCTCGGGACTCTGCGCCTGTGGCTTACCTCCCTTGCACCGAAGAGGAAACCTATGCTCTGCGCCTGCCTGGACTTGGTCATCATTGCTCACGTCAGCTGATCCTCATGAGGTAGTTGCATGGAACTATCCACCCCTCAGGGGCCCTCCTGAAGAGGCCAACTCCTTCGGGGGTCTTGGCATCGTCCGCCTTGCGAGGCTTGGCCCCTCGCGAGGGTCTTGTGTTGTTGGTGCCAAAGCTGGGCCATACCAGGCCGTCGATGAAGCCACATGGTGGGCCGCAGGCAGGCAGGACTGGATACCCCCAAGTCCAGGACGCCGATGGCATAGATACCTCCAAGATAGCCCCTTCGAATTGTTCATGTTCAACCGTCGAGCAACAATAGCACCCAAACTAAAAGTTCTATCAGAATATAAGGCATGGCGCAAAATAGCAAGGTCAGGGGCACTAAGGCCTCCACTCTCCCCACAACCAATCAAACATCTGCCAGCAAATAATTAATAATAGCGCAAAACGGAAAATGTAAACTGGCCACTCTCGCTTCCGACACCCCTCTCTCTTCCCCTATAGTAGTTTCAGCAATAAAGTCCTCCACATACCTAGGACGTGGTTCACTGATGCTTCCCTCATAATTGTAAACATCACAAAAATCATAAAGTGACATTCGCTTAGGCACATCATATAAGTAAAATTCTACCATAGGAGGATCCTTCCTAGAATGAAAATGTAATTTTGCATAGATGCCGACATTCTCCGCCAAGAGAAATCATCATAAATTTCAGCCGCCCTCAAGAATGTATCACTTGGCCATTCACAGGGCTGAACCTCCGCAGTATGAGGAAGATTGTACTTGGGCTTCTTCTTCTCCTCATTCTCATTTTCATCTGAATTCCGATTTGAGGAGCCCCTTAACCACCTCTTCATTATGTCTTTTCTTTTCTTTGAAAATTCCTAAAACTTGTAGTGACTCAAAATAAAAGTGAAGAAAACTCAACAAGATTGATAGCAACTACTCCCACAAGTGTCTAGAGGCTATATCATGCAACAAAACTACTTTTGGACCATATAAATTTGACATGCAAGCTCAAGAACAAGGTCACCACAGCAGCAAAAATTTGAAATATATAAAGCACTAAATGAAAAACTAATTGTACCATTGGAGGAGTCACATACCGATGAACAATCCCCTAAAACAGTTTTGCGAATGGAGCTTTGAGCAACGAGATCGAAAATGGCAGCAAAATGAGCTAGAACATGGGTTTGAGCAATGGTGGGATTTTTTCTGGAGGAATATGAAGTGGATGGGTGCTGGAATAAGTGAGAGGGACCCTTGTGGTACCCACAAGCCCTGTAGGCGTGCCCAGGGGTTGGGCGCGCCCTATGGGCTTGTGGCCAACTGGTCACCCCCTGTTGTGTTTTCAGTGCCAAAAATTCTAAAATATTCTGGAAAAAACCATACTGAATTTTTAGGGCATTTGGAGATATTTTATTTTCTGGTCATTTTTTATTGCATGGATAATTCAAAAAATAGAAAAATAATAGCAATTTTATTTTATTTACTCTAAATAACATAAGGTAAAAAGAAGGTACAGAGAGTTGTGTTTACTAACTTCATCCATCTCATGCCCGTCAAAAGGAATCTATGAACGAGGATGATCAAGTCTCGTTAACAAACTTCTTCCGAATGATTTGAAACCGGAGAAGCTTTGTATAACACTATGTCACCTCAAAGGGGATATGCATGTCCCCAACAACAATAATATCATATTCTTTTGGACAGTAGGGAGAGGGAATTCAAAACCTCCAACAGTAATCATTGTAATTTTTTCAATAGAATTGATACTATTCACTTCAGGTTGTTTCTTCGGAAAGTGTACCGTATGCTCATTACCATTAACATGAAAAGTGACTTTGACCTTGTTGCAATCAATAACAACCCCTGTAGTATTAAAAAAGGGTCTATCAAGGATGATCGACATACTATCGTCCTCTTGTATATCAAGCATTAATAAGTCCGTTAAAATAGTAACATTTGCAAGTACGACAGGTACATCCTCACAAATACCGATGAGTATGGCAGTTGATTTATCGGCCATTTGCAAAGAGATTTCAGTTGGTGTCAAATTATTCTAATCAATTCTATGATATAGAGAGAAAGGCATAACACTAACACTGTCTCCAAGATCACATAAAGCAGTTTTAACACAGTTTGTTCTAATGGAGCATGGTATAGTTGGTATTCTTGGACCTCCTAGTTCCTTTGGTATTCCACCCTTAAATGTGTAATTAGCAAGCATGGTGGAAATTTTAGCTTTTGGTGTCTTTCTTTTATATGTAACAATATCCTTCATATACTTAGCATAAGGAGACATTTTTAGAATATCAGTCAAACGCATACGCAAAAAGACAGGTCTAAGCATTTCAACAAAGTTCTCATAGTACTCACCATCATTATTCTTGGATGGTTTAAGAGCAAAGGGCATGGGTTTCTAAACCCATGGTTCTCTTTCTTTACCATGTTTCCTAGCAACAAAGTCTCTTTTATCATATCTTTTATTCTTAGGTTGTGGGTTATCAAGATCAATAGCAGGTTCTATCTCCACATAATTATAATTGCTAGGTTGAGCATCAACATGAACACCATCATTAACAATATCACTAGGTTCATGTTCATCACCAGACTGTGTCTCAGCATTCGAAATAGAAACATCATTTGGATCTCAGGTGTGTCTAGGGTAGGTTCACTAGAAGCATGCAAAGTCCTATCATCTCTCCTTTTCTTATATGAACTAGGTGCATCAGTATTAATTCTCTAAGAATCTTTCTGAATTCTCTTGGGATGGCCCTCAGGATACAAAGGTTCCTGAGTCATTTTACCACCTCTAGTCATAACTCTAACAACATGATCATTGTTCTTATTATTCAACTCATTCAACAGATTGGGCCTTGAGAACTTGTTCTACTTGAGTTTTAACCATGGAAGCATGTTTACTAATAATCTGGAGATCATTAACAGTTCTACACATATAATCACCCAAGCAGTCGAGCATATAAGCATTACGTTTCAATTGTCTACTAACATATGCATTGAAGTTATCTTGTTTAACAATAAAGTTATCAAATTCATCCAAGCATTGACTAGCAGACTTATTATAGGGAATATCACCTTCATCAAATCTATACAGAGAACTTACCTCTACTACCTATGTCGGAGTATTAAGAGCATGTATTTCTTCAATAGGTGGTAAATTCTTAACATCTTCAGCTTTAATACCTTTTTCTTTCATAGATTTCTTTGCCTCTTGCATATCTTCAGGACTAAGAAGTAGAATTCCTTTCTTCTTCGGAGTTGGCTTAGGAGGTGGTTCAGGAAGATTCCAATCATTATCATTACTCAATATGTTATTAAATAATACATCAGCTTGTTCAACAGTTCATTCCCTGAAAACACAACCAGCACAACTATCTAGGTGGTCCCTAGAAGCATCGATTAGTCCATTATAAAATATATCAAGTATTTCACTTTTCTTGAGAGGATGATCAGGGAAAGCATTATGTAACTAGAGAAGACTCCCCCAAGCTTGTGGGAAACTCTCTTCTTCAATTTGCACAAAGTTAAATATATCATGTAAAGCAGCTTGTTTCTTATGAGCAGGAAAATAGTTTCTAGAGAAGTAATAGATCATATCCTGGGGACTATGCAAGAAACCAGGAGAAAGAGAATTAAACCATATCCTAGCATCACCCTTTAATGAGAAAGGAAATAACCTAACAATACAGTAATAGCAATTTTTTCCTCATGAGCAAATAGGGTGGCTATATCATTCAGTTTAGTAAGATGTGCCACAACACTTTCAGATTCATAACCATGAAAAGGATCAGATTCAACCAAAGTAATTAACTCGGGATCAATAGAGAAATCATAATCCTTATCAGTAATAAATATATGTGAAGTAGCAAACTTAGGATCATGTTGCATTCTAGCATTCAAAGATTTTTCTTTCCACTTGCATATTAATTTCTTAAGATCGTCTCTATCCTTACAAGCAATAAAGTCCCTAGCTACCTCTCCTTCCATAAAATAACCCACATGCATAACAGGCAATTCATACCTAGGAGAGCTAGGTCTAGTAGGTGTTTCAAAGTATTTAGTTTCAATGATTTCATCAGTTTCAGAAATATCATCAGTTTCAGCATTCTCAATATCTTTAGCTCTAGCAAGTTGTTCAACAAGAAATTTACCTAGTGACATAGTATTATGAAGCAAAGCAGTAGTATCATCATATGCATCATGCATAGCAGAAGTAGCATCATCAATTAGTAGCAACATATCAGAATGAATAGCAGGTGTAGGTGTCGCAAGCTTGCTCTAAACAGATGGTGGATCAAGTATAGAGCTAAATGGCAGTTCCTGGCCTCCCCTCGTAGTAGAGCGGAAAATGTTGGTTTTGTTATCTTTCAAATTCCTCATAGTGATCAACAGATGTAAATCCCAAGTGACTCAGAGAATAGAGCTATGCTCCCCGGCAACGGCGCCAGAAAAAGGTATTGATAACCCACAAGTATAGGGGATCGCAACAATTTTCGAGGGTAGAGTATTCAACCCAAATTTATTGATTCGACACAAGGGGAGCCAAAGAATATTCTCAAGTATTAGCAGCTGAGTTGTCAATTCAACCACACCTAAAAGACTTAATATATGCAACAAAGTATTTAGTAGCACAGTAGTATGGAAGTATGGAAACGGTGATAACAGTAACAGTAATAGTTTTGTAGCAATTGTATCAGCAGCACGATGAAAGTAACTTAGCAACGATCAATATGTGAAAATCTGGTAGGCATTGGATCAGTGATGGATAATTATGTCGGATGGCATTCATCATGCAACGTTCATAACATAGGGTGACACAAAACTAGCTCCAATTAATCAATATAATGTAGGCATGTATTCCATATATAGTCATATGTGCTTATGGAAAAGAACTTGCATGACATCTTTTGTCCTACCCTCCCATGGCAGCGGGGTCCTAATCGAAACTACGTGATATTAAGGCCTCCTTTTAATAGAGAACCAAACCAAAGCATTAGTAATTAGTGAATACATGAACTCCTCAAACTATGGTAATCACCGACAAGAATCCAAATTATTGTCACCTTGGGGTATGCGGATCTTAACACGTGTAATGGTGTCTACAACTCGCAAGATAAGATCAAGACTCACATATATTCATGAAAACATAATAGGTTAAGATCTGAAATCATGGCACTCAGGCCCTAGTGACAAGCATTAAGCATAGCAAAGTCATAGCATCAATCTCAGAACATAGTGGATACTAGGGATCAAACCCTAACAAAACTAACTCGAGTACATGATAAATCTGATCCAACACATCACCGTCCAGCAAGCCTATGATGGAATTACTCACTCCCGATAGTGAGCACCATGAAATTGGTGATGGAGGAAGGTTGATGATGATGATGGTGACGAATCCCCCTCTCCGGAGCCTCGAACAGACTCTAGATCAGCCCTCCCGATGAAGAACATGAGGCGGCGGCTCCGTATCGTAAAAGGCGATGAACTCTTCTCTTTGATTTTTTTCTCCCCGAATAGGGTTATATGGAGTTGGAGTTGAGGTTAGAGGGGCTCCAGGGGGCCAACAAGCCTGCAGGGCGCGCCCCAGGGTTTGTGGCCTCTAGGTGGCCCCCCTCTGGATAATTCTTGCGCAAATATTTTTTATAAATTGCAAAAATATTCTCCATAAATTTTCAGGTCAATCCGAGAACTTTTATTTCGGCACAAAAATAACACCATGGCAATTCTGCTGTAAATAGCGTCAGTCTGGGTTAGTTCCATTCAAATCATGCAAATTATAGTCCAAAACAAGGGAAAGAGTTTGGAAAATAGATACAAGGGAGACGTATCAAAGGACCCTACAACTTTCTCCCATGGTGCTTCACCCCAGAGGAGCTAGCGGCGGCGGATAGGTCACTAGAGCTGCGGCAGAATGAAGAGAGTGAGGGGGAGAAGACCTATTGACGGGGGAATGGGAAGCAGAGATGTTTCAAGGACCAGATTGCAAATATGTCAAACCGCCAGCCATGGGAAAACTCCCACCTGGCCCCTGGTGTCGATGTGGCGGCAGTTAGCAGCGGTCAGATGAAAAAAGGACCCTACATGAACAACTTAAAAAATTGGGACCTAGATGTGCATTTTTAAAGAATTAGAACCCAATCGACAGTTTTGTGAAAGAATTAGGATCGCACTTGCAATTTACTCAACGAGAAATAGCAATTGAGAAGTTCAGAGGCCAATTTAACTTAGCTACCCTTTTTGGCGAATACGCAAAGCTTGCATATCAAATTCATTGATAGAAGGAGTAGAATGAGTACAGAGTAGTACAACACATGACACGAACGCAGGAAGGGTTGAACATGGTGCCTAGAGAAAAGAGATAAGGGATGCTCGGCCCGAACATAGGATGCATCATAGATAAACCTACTAGACCCGAGCCAAGAACGGCAATGCCAAACCAACAAGAATTCCAACATCGTCTGAGCCAAAACCTGGGACACCACGAGCGAGCAAGATAGTGCTTTCAGGAAGGAAGACGACACCGAGGCACTGTCACTATCTGGTCCAGGGGACCCGGACCCAGGGTTTCCCCTGAGCTTTAAGAGGGGCTAAGCTGAAGGCCTTGGTAGTGCCTCCAAGAAGGAAACAACACCCGCAGGCATCGTCGCTGCTATCATCGGCAAGCCGAGCAGGGATCTCTCCCTGGTGTGAAGCTGAGTGATCCAGTAGTTGTCGATTCCGGAATCGTAGATGGGGAGGCTTGTCGGCGTTCTAGATATGGGGGTATCTAGACTTGCCAGCCTGCAGCCCACCACCTAGCTCCATCGACGGCCTGGTAAGACCCAGCTTTGACATCAACAGCTCAAGACCCTCGCGAGGGTCCAAGCCTCGCGAGGCGGACGATGCCAAGACCCCCGAGGGGATCGGCCTCCTCAGGCTAGCTCCCAAGGGGCGGAGAGTTCTGTGCAAGGTGCACCTCATGAGGTTCAACTGACGTTAGCCATGACGACCAAGGCTAGGCGGGCGCCAGTGGGCGCAGAGCGCCAGTTTCCTCTTTGGTGCAAGGGAGGCAAGCCGCAGGCGCGGAGTCCCGGGGAATCAGCCAAAGGTTTCCATTCTGGTGCAACAAGACCAAGACCACCAGGACGGCAGGACGGAGGTCATCACCGAGCCCACTGCAGCATCACGGCTAGAGGCTTTTCGCAGGCGAAGACTACTTTTGTCAGGATAAGTTGTACTACTTGTCCCCTTTCAAGTCCGGCCATTGTGGGATCCCTTCCCACGTAGGAATAGGACCAAGGGCACTATAAATAAGACTTAGCCACAACCATAGAGAGAGAGACCCGATCCAGTTCACATCCCACCAGCGCTCTTGAGCTCAAGAACACCTCACCACCTAAGGCTAGTTCATTCGATGTACCTGTTCATCCTCAGCCCATCAAGGAAATCCACCAAAACGCTGGAGTAGGGTATTACACCGCAAGGTGGACCGAACAAGGATAAACTGCTATGTCTCTTTGTCTCTTCGAGCTCGTCGCGCTAGGCTTAGGATAATCGTGAGTAGGCAGGCTGGGTAGGTTGAGATTTCCGCACGCACCCCAGAGTTCGAACCTCTCATGCGTTTGCGGAACCCTAATCCGACAAATCTTCTCTTCCATCGATCGATCCACCGTCACTTCGACAACTCCATGGCGGACGCATGTCGAGCTCACGCAAAGCGCCGGGCCGCAGTCGCCGCTCGCGTTGCTCAGGCGGCTTCGGTGGGCGATGGCTGCACTCTCGTGCTCCATCTCCGGTGGCCAACACTGCCATAGTCCCTGCCGGCCACGAGCAACACGCTTCTTTGCTACACCCCTCGGTGCGCCGCGATGGGCGCACCGCTACTCCATCACTGACTCCAGCAGCTTCGTCCTCCCACGCGCGTCACGGCCCGGCGAACGCACAAGCCGCTCTTCTCATGGCGCGGGAACTCCTCCGCTACCACCCGGTCGACAAATTCTACGAGGAGTGGCTAGAGAGGGTCGCTGAGCTCGTCAACGCAGCCGGGGGGCTCCGTCGTGCCGGCCCACCCCCTGCCTCAGTAGCCGCTCGCCGCGGGCGACGTGGTTCACGGGGCTCCTCCACCACCTCTGGCCCAGGGCGCCATCATCGAGCCAAGGCGTTTGGCTCCGTGGTGTGACCCACCACACCAGGCGCCTGTGCGGGAAGAAGTGAGCTGCCAGGTGGTGCAGCGATGTAGGATCGAAAGTATGTCTAGAGGGGGGGTGATTAGACTACTTGACCAAATAAAAGCTTAGCCTTTTCCCAATTTTAATTCTTTGCAGTTTTTAGCAATTTAGCACAAGTCAAGCAATCAACCTACACATGCAATTCTAGAGTATAGCAGCGGAATTTAACACAATTGCATATGAAGGTAAAGGGGAGGAGTTTGAGAAGGCAAACGCAATTGACGACACGGAGATTTTTGAGCCGTGGTTCCGATAGGTGGTGCTATCATACATCCACGTTGATGGAGAGTTCAACCCATGAAGGGTAGCGGCTGCGCGAGTCCATGGAGGGCTCCACCCAGGAAGGGTCCATGAAGAAGCAACCTTGTCTATCCCACCATGGCCGTCGCCCACGAGGGACTTGCCTCACTAGGGGTAGATCTTCACGAAGTAGGCGATCTCCTTGCCCATACAAACTCCTTGGTTCAACTCCACAATCTTGTCGGAGGCTCCCAAGTGACACCTAGCCAATCTAGGAGACACCACTCTCCAAGAAGTAACAAATGGTGTGTTGATGATGAACTCCTTGCTCTTGTGCTTCAAATGATAGTCTCCCCAACACTCAACTCTCTCTCACTGGATTTGGATTTGGTGGAAAGAAGATTTGAGTGGAAAGCAACTTGGGGAAGGCTAGAGATCAAGATTCTTATTGTAGGATTGGAATATCTTGACCTCAACACAAGTGTAGGTGGTTCTCTCTCAGAAAATGTAAGTTGGAAGTGTAGGTTCGTTCTGATGGCTCTCTCCACAAATGAAGAGTGGGTGGAGGGGGGTATATACAGCCTCCACATAAAATCTAACTGTTACACACAACTTACCAATCTCGGTGGGACCGAATTGAGAAACTCGGTCGGACCGATTCAGCAAATGTAGTGACCGTTAGGATTTTCGGTGGGACCGACATGCAACTCGGTAGGACCGATATGGTTGGGGTTAGGGCATAACATAATCTCGGTGAGACCGATTACACAAACTCGGTGAGACCGATTTTGGTAATAAGCTAACCAGAGAGTTGGTCAGGCAAACTCGGTGGGACCGATTCGCTCATTTCGGTGAGACCGAAATGTTACGAAAGGGAAACAGAGAGTTTGCATTGCAGTCTTGGTGGGGCCGATCGCTCATCTCGGTGGGACCGAAACATTGTGAAGGGAAACAGAGAGATTACAATCCCATCTCAGTGAGACTGAGATCCCTATCGGTGAGACCGATTTGCCTAGGGTTTGTGGCAGTGGCTATGACATCTGAACTCGGTGGTGCTGGATAGAAAGAATCGGTGGGGCGGAGTTTGACTTTTGATTTAGGTCATATGTGGATGTGAGAAAGTAGTTGAAGGCTTTGGAGCATATCACTAAGTATTTTGAGCATGAACCTCATTAAGCAACACCTCATCCCTCCTTGATAGTATTGGCTTTTCCTATAGACTCAATGTGATCTTGGATCACTAAAATAGAAAATGTAGAGTCTTGAGCTTTGAGCTTGAGCCAATCCTTTTGTCCTTAGCATTTTGAGGGGTCCACTTTTCTCATCCATGCCATGCTAATCATTGAGCTTTCCTGAAATATTTATCTTGAAATAGCATTAGCTCAATGAGTTATGGGTCGTTAGGAATTACCAAAACCACCTAGGGATAGGTGCACTTTCAAGCAACCTCAAGGAGAAGCACGCGTACTTCCTGACCCCCGCGCCAGGCTCACCTGCCGCCACAGGAGGTGGCGGCGCGCGTGCACCAAGACCAAGTTCTACCTCCTCGGCGGGCCCCAATGGCCACATCAGGGTGCCGCGCGTTCACCCCGGAGCTCCACAACATCGTCTGGCCGGGCAAGTTCAAGTCTGACTTGCCCCCACGCTACGACGGCACCACCGACCCCGTCAAGTTCTTGCGGGTCTACAAGCTGAGCATCGAGGCGGCCAGTGGCGACGAGAAGATCGTGGCAATCTGGTTCCCGGTGGCCCTCAAGGATGGTGCGCGTTCATGGCTCCTAAACCTTCCCGAGGGATCAGTCTCTTCCTGGAAGGAGATGTGTGGCCGCTTCATCGGCAACTTCCAGGGCACTCGCGACCGTCCGTCGGCCGTGGTGACCTGCGTCGTATCAAGCAGCAGCCTGGAGAGACCCTGCAAAAGTATATCCAGCGCTTCAACAACGTTCGCCTCAAGATCCCCTAGGTGTCATACAAGGCCATCATCTCAGTGTTCACTAATGGCGTCCGTGATGTGAAGTCGAAGGAGGATCTCACCATCCATGAGGATCTCTGCACAGCCATAGAGATGTTCAACAACGCGAACAAGTGCACCAGGGCCGAGGAGTGGCGGCTCTCCCTCCTCGAGCTCCCTGATGTTGACCCAGAAGACAAGAAGGCCAAGACCAAAGACGTGAAGCGCAAGGGGCCGGCCGTGCTTGCAGCCAAGCTAGAGACGAAGCGTGGCTATGACCATCCCGAGTCATCCCAGAGCAACCGACCATTCTGCGTCTTCCACAACATCCATAGCCACAACACCAACGACTGTCCGAAGCTCATGGATCTCGGTGACAGGCACCTCGGACAACTCCCCGAGTGCAACGATCGAGGCTACAGTCGTGGAGGTGGCCGAGGTGGAGGACACTGGGATGGACGCGACCATCACCAGGAGTGGCGCGACCATCGTGAGGAGGACCGCTTGGAGAGAGCAGCCTCATGAGGAGCGCCCTCAGGGCAATGCCGGTCTGCCCCCACTGCCTCCACCACTAAAAAGAAACGAAGAGCATCACCAGGACGAGGGGGCTGGGGGCTTCCAGGAGCCACAAGCCATCGCCTGCATCTTGGGCGGCTCATAGGCCCCAGCTTCCCATCGCATCTTCAAGCAGTTCGTGCGCGAAGTGAACGCGGCTCTCCCCAAGCCCGAAGCAACTCGCCCTCTCAGGTGGTCCAGGTGCACCATCACCTTTGGCTCCTCGAACCAGCTCCAGTGCGTGGCGACTGCTGGCGTGCTCCCCATGCTCTGCTCTCCCATCATCAGCAACGTGGTCATCACCGAGACTCTCATCTATGGTGGAGCGGGGCTCAATGTCCTCTCCGTTTAGACGTTTGACAGGCTCCAAGTACCATACTACCAGCTTCAGCCTACCAAACCATTCTCAGGAGAGACTGATGGTTCCACACACCTGATAGGGCAGGTCTGCCTCCCTGCTATCTTCGGCGAACGCAGAAACTACCACACCGAGCTCATCGACTTCAACATCGCCAACATTCGCCTTCCCTACAACGCCATCCTAGGGTACCCGGCACTGGCCAAGTTCATGGCAGCAATGCACCATGGCTACAACGTCCTCAAGATGCCAGGAAGCGGCGGCGTCATCACGGTCGCATGTCAAGAGAAGGATGCGGTGTGCTACCTCGAGCGTGCCTTCGAGGCTGCAACAGTTGAGAATCCTGAAGATGAAGGCAGTGACCGCCCTCCTGAGGTCGCCCCCAAGACGAAGAAGTCGCAGCTGGGTCAGGGATCTCGCGAAGGAGCATCGCCCAAGGACGCCGCGCCGATCCTCGCATCCCAGCATGCGGCGCCTTCACCCATCGCATAGGAAAGCGCGCCCGGTGCCCCTCTGAGACTGGGCTCGGGGGCTCTTCTCGGGATTTCCTCCGAGCTAGCTAGGGTCACGAGGGAGGCGCTCGGGCGCCATGTGGAGACACAATTCAGGGTGCGCTTCCCAGGAGAAGGCCTCAGGCGGGAGGTGCCAGGCATTCAGGAGTTCATCAGCAAGGCTATCGAGGAGATTCAAGAGGCAGGGGTTCTACAACGCAATCGCCACCTATCGCGAGGAGCGGCTCACTTCCCTAGAGAGGGTAAGGAGTTCCACGTCTGCATCAACATTCCAGGGCTCAACAGGGCCGCATCTCGGCAGCTCTTCTAGCCGTCTCATGTTGGCCGATGCGAGGGACCACCCAACAGCTACGTCTGTATGCCTTTTGGCCTGCCTGGCGCGGCTGCAGCGTTCCAGCGCTGCATGAGGGATGCCCTGGCGGCTCGCGAGGCCAGGCATCAGGCGATCCTGATGGAGATAGAGGAGCACCTTCAGGAGCTTCACGGGCCCTCTGGGCCTCCCTAGGCTCAGCACCAAGGTGGCTCATGAGGAACGACTCCAGCGATGCGCGTCTTCTGCTACCCCGACACATATTCAGCAATGGTACCAGGTGACATCTCTCTAGTTCGTTCAGTTTGGGGGCGCCCCTCGGGCTGCGTCATCCCCAGGCCGTATGGGTCTGTCCCTGTGACATGTTTCCCTTTTTGAATCTATCAGAGCTAGCTTACCTTCCTTTGCAAACTACCCTTAAATTATCAATTGCCTGACCGACACTTCGTCGCCAAGAACGTCTCGCGCCCTTGCAAGCCCTCTCGCAACCGCCTGATGATTAAGGGCTGGCATGGCGTCTGTGCTTGGGTCCGTCCCTGCAGCGTCGCTAAACCCAAGAGGCTGAGCTCTGGCTCGCGGGTTAGCCCCCGTGTACATCACCTCCCATGGTCCTTGGTACCTTGTTCTCACATCAGCTAATCACGGGTGGGTGAGTAAGGGCGCGCGACCTGGTGTCCCCGTGGCCATGGGAACCACGCGCTGACTGTTTTTCTTTAGGATATTTGCATGAGAAGACTCGGCACGGCATATGTGCTTGGGTCCATCCCTGCAGCATCGATAAACCCAACGACTAAGCTCTGTCTGGCGGGCCAGCCCCATTCACGTCACCTCCCGTGGTCGTTGGTGTCTGGCCTTCTCATGCAATTGCCTCAGGAGACTCATTCGGCGCAGGCTGCCTAACCATCTTGCAGGACTAGCACAAGTGTTCTCAATCAAGCCCAGGTGCAACCCGCCTTGAGGTAGGGCCTCGTGAGTCCCGCGCTGGCTCATGGGTGCCCATATACACCTCCTCCAGCCCTGTCGTGCAAGACATGAGTCAGGGCAGGGCTGTACATGCCTCGGGGTCTCTCCTCAAAGGGAGCCCCCTCCTAGGCACCAGTGTAAGCACCATGCTCGGCGCTGGCCATCGACACTGCCGAGGATGTAAGAGCCCAAAAATTGGGTTATCAATTTTTGTGCTGTTATTCCTTCCTGGCACTCATTTCTCAAATCTTTCTCCTGAGTTTTACTGATGACCCTAAGGATTCTTGTCATTTCCAACCTTGCAAAACTTGCTCATGTCTTTTTTCAGTGGGCAAGACCTCAGTTGCATCATCTTAAACCCTCTCAAACCCTTATTCCAAAATTTTGGAATTTGAATGTGCCCTTTTTGATTTCAAAGGGGCTACCATTTTATTTGATCTTTTGACCATCCCATCTGTTCCCTGAAACCCTCCTATCCTTTTCAACCTTGGATATGCAAAAATATTGCAAAGTCCCATGCAATATTTTTGAATTATGATTTATTCCTTTTCTTGCCTTTCTGAGGAATAAAATCCAAAGGCATATCTAGCCATCTCCTAAATTCATGTGAACTTGTGGAGTTGATAATTATGCCTAATCCAAGCTCTGGCAATTATATTGGCCATAATTAAATAAGGAAAATTGCTTTTTCCTATTTAATACCAATATTGCATTTCTGCCATTTTCTAAAGGAACTACTATTTTTATGGAAGGGAAAATTCTCACATAAATTCTGGAGCTTGTCCTTGATATAAAATCACTAGTTCCATCATCATCTCAGGTTCATCAGTTCAAAAATTGGGCACATGATCCAATGCAAGTTTCTGCCTTCTCTAAAATTTTGCAAAGGAAGTGCTTTATTCCTAATTCCATTTGAGCTGAAATTTGGCAGGGTGTTTAATATTGATAAATCACCCACGAATACCAAATATGAGCTCAATCCAATCATCCTAGCTCCCTGTGCAATGTTTCAAAGTTTCTGACCAGGTTGTCACTTTGTGAAGGAAGTACCTTCATAAAGTTTCCAAATGGGAGGAAACTTTTCCATCCTATCAAGTATCCCAAATCATTAGCCTTCACCCCAAATTCAGCTCATTTCATTGAGTTATGTGAGCACATGAGCAATTCTTGTTTTCTGTCCAAATTTTCAAATTGTGAAGCAAGTATATTTTATCTTGCTCCATTATGGCTAAAAATAATTCCAAGCCTTCTCCTATCCATATAACCCACCTACCCAAGAGTTTGGATAATTTCATTTAGCCAATATTTTCATAGGATTTTTCCAAGTTTCTAGTCAAATGTAATGCTTGTGAAGCAAGTACCAATTTGGCAAGTCCATTTGGTGTGATCTTTTTACACCATATACTTATGACCAAATCATTAGGATTTCCCAAGTTATAGCTAAATCAAACCCTCCTAGTGAGTGTTTCATCATCATTTGATTTCTAGACATATTTTAGCAGTTGTTAAGCAACTATGCTAAATATTTGTCCTAATGACCTCAAAACCCCCAGGACCGTAGTCCTGGCTACCTTAAGCCTACCAGACATCAAATTTACCTTCTACCCTCTCTGGTTTTATCTCCAGCATGTTGCCAAGTTTGCAACAACAAACTTGTGGAGCTTGGTTTACTCATCTCCCTTTGTCTCTGTCCAAATCTTTACCGTAGTAATACTCCACTCTTGCAGGACTACGTGGTAGACATGATTTAATCTCAGTAAAAACTCCAGAGTGCGCTATGCCAGTGGTGACCACGAGGGACGCCAGCCAAAATGATGGTCTAGCCACTGTTCTCGTCGGCATCGCTGCTCCGACCGTCCCAGACCTCGCCATTAATGTCCTACAGCTCCCCCTCGTCGTCTCCGTTCACCTGGACCCATCTCCCCCTCCGTTTTTTTCTCCAACGAGCCGTGCCAAGGGTCGAGCAGTGCGTGCCCATGAGCCCATCGTCTTCCTCCTCTGTCTTCTTCCTCCCTAAGCCTCCTTGGCGTTGCGTTGCCCCGTGAGCCCCTGCTGCCCGTCTACACCCTCCTCGTCGCGTTCCCGCTGCTCCCAGTGAGCCTTGGCCGCAACTGCCGATGACTGTGCCATCGCCGATGGGCGGACACGTTGCCCGCCGCATGCCACCTCGCCTCCTCCCCCTCGAGCTCTCCCCACGGCTATAAGTAGCAAGCCCCGAGCCCTCTCGCAATCCACATCTTCCTCCCTAAGCCTCCTCAAAGCTCTCCCCCTCGCCTTGGAGCTCCCCATCCCCTCCATTGCCATGGCCGCCGCCTGGGTCTTCTCTGGTTCCGGCCAACCAGGGCCTCCCCTCGCTGTTCCTCCTCCACCAGCGCCTTCCCCAAGGTCCGGCAAGCCTCCCGTTAGCTTTAGCCCCCTCATTCCCTCGCTGGAGCCCTAGTTCTCCGATGACAGAAGCCCTTCGCCGCTGTCCGCCATTCTCAAGGACGTCGTCGCTCCCCTTGTTTCCGGAGTCCGTGGAGTTGGGGAACGGATGCGCCACTCTGCAGTGAGCACGCCGGTGGCCGGAGCCTCGCCGGAGGTGGCCCATGTCGTCGGGGCTCGTCGTCGGAGCGCGGCCATTCTCTGCCCGTGGGCGCATGTCGGGGAGAAGAAGGAGCCAGCTAGGCAGGGCGTTGACCTGGCCAGGCAGGCCTCGTGGCCCCACCTGTCAGCGGCACTGGTGTTGGGGAACGTAGCAGAAATTCAAAATTTTCTATGCATCACCAAGATCAATCTATGGAGATACTAGCAACGAGAGAGAGGGGAGTGCTTCTTCATACCCTTGAAGATCGCGATGCAGAAGCGTTACAAGAACGTGGTCGGTGGAGTCGTTCATGAAGTGATTCAGATCGCGGCCAAATCCGATCTAAGCACCGAAGAACGGTGCCTCCACGTTCAACACATGTGCAGCCCAGTGACGTCCCCCATGCCTTGATCCAGCAAGGAGAGAGGGAGAGGTTGGGGAAGACTTCATCCAGCAGCAGCACAACGGCGTGGTGGTGATGGAGGAGCGTGGCACTCCAGCAGGGCTTCGCCAAGCACTACGAGAGACGAGGAGGGAAACTCATGTTCTTGGCAGCCCCAAAACCCCCACTATATATAGGGGAAGGGGAGAGGGGGCCGGCCCCCTCCAGATCCCATCTAGAGGGGAGGGGCGGCGGCCAGGAGGGGAGGCTTTCCCCCCAAGCAAGGTGGAGGCGCCCCCTTCCTCTAGGGTTTTCAACCCTAGGCGCCTTGGGCCCTTGGTGAGGGGCGCACCAGCCCACTAGGGGCTGGTTCCCTCCCATATTCATCCCATCAAGCCCCCCGGGGCAGGTGGCCCCACCCGGTGGACCTCCGGACACCTTTTGGTGGTCCCGGTACAATACCGATAACCCCCGAAACTATTCCGGTGACTGAAAGTGGACTTCCCATATATAAATCTTTGCCTCCAGACCATTTCGGAACTCGTCGTGACGTCCGGGATGTCATTGCCCAGGACTCTGAACAACATTAGGTAACCACATACAAACTTCCTTTATAACCCTAGCGTCATCGGACCTTAAGTGTATAGACCCTACGGGTTCGGGAATCATGCAGACATGACCGAGACAGCTCTTTGGCTAATAACCAACAGTGGGATCTGGATACCCATGTTGGCTCCCACATGTTCCACAATGATATCATTGGATGAACCACGATGTCAAGGATTCAAGCAATCTTGTATGCAATTCCCTTTGTCAATCGGTATGTTACTTGCCCGCGATTCGATCGTCGGTATCCCAATACCTCGTTGAATCTTGTTACCGGCAAGTCACTTTACTCGTTCCGTAATGCATGATCCCATGACTAACTACTTAGTCACATTGAGCTCATTATATGATGCATTACCGAGTGGGCCTAGAGATACCTCTCCGTCATATGGAGTGGCAAATCCCAGTCTCGATTCGTGCCAACCCAACAAACACTTTCAGAGATACCTGTAGTGCACCTTTATAGTCACCCAGTTATGTTGTGACGTTTGGTACACCCAAAGCACTCCTATGGTATCAGGGAGTTACAAAATCTCATGGTCTAAGGAAATGATACTTGATATTAGAAAAGCTTTAGCAAACGAACTACACGATCTTGTGCTATGCTTAGGATTGGGTCTTGTCCATCACATCATTCTCCTAATGATGTGATCCCATTATCAATGAAATCCAATGTCCATTGTCAGGAAACCATGACCATCTGTTGATCAACGAGCTAGTCAACTAGAGGCTCACTAGGGACATGTTGTGGTCTATGTATTCACACATGTATTGCGGTTTCCGGTCAATACAATTATAGCATGAACAATAGACAATTATCATGAACAAGGAAATACAATAATAACTATTTTATTATTGCCTCTAGGGCATATTTCCATCAGTCTCCCACTTGCACTAGAGTCTATAATCTAGTTCACATCACTATGTGATTGTAATGAATTCAACACCCATGGGGTTTCATCATATCTTGCTTGTGAGAGAGGTTATTAGATAACGGGTCTGGACCTTTCAGATCCGTGTGTGCTTTACAAATCTCTATGTCATCTCCTAGATGCAGCTACCACGCTCTATTTGGAGCTATTCCAAATAACTGTTCTAGTATACGATTCCGATTTACTACTCAGAATAATCCAGATTAGTGTCAAAGTTTGCATCAGCGTAACCCTTTACGAAGAATGTCTTTTACCACCTCCATAATCGAGAAACTTCCTTAGTCCACTAGTTACTAAGTATATGTTTGACCGTTGTCCTATGATCCATTCCTGGATCATTCTTGTACCCTTTGACTGACTCATGGCATGGCACACTTCAGGTGCGATACACAGCATGGCATACTGTAGAGCCTACGTCTAAAGCATAGGGGATGACCTTCGTCCTTTCTCTCTCTTATGCCAAGGTCATGTCTTGAGTATTACTCAATACTGACACCTTATAACACAGCCAAGAACTCCTTCTTTGCCGATCTATTTTGAACTCCTTCAAAATCTTGGCACGGTATGTATTCATTTGAAAATACTATTAAGCGTTTTGATCTATCCTTATAGATCTTGATGCTCAATGTTCAAGTAGCTTAATCCAGGTTTTCCATTGAAAAAACACTTTTCAAATAACCCTATATGCTTTCTAGAAATTCTATATCATTTCTGGTCAACAATATGTCAACAACATATACTCATTAGAAATTATACAGTGCTCCCACTCACTTCTTTGGAAATACAAGTTTCTCGTAAACTTTGTACAAACCAAAATTCTTTGATCATCTTATCAAAGCATATATTCCAACTCCGAGATGCTTACTCCAGTCCTTAAAAGGATTGTTGGAGCTTTTCATACTTGTTAGCATCTTTTAGGATTGACAAAACCTTCTGGTTGTATCACATACAACCTTTCCTCAAGCAACTCTTTGAGGAAACAATTTTTTTGACATCCTATCTGCAAGATTTCATAAATAATGTAGTATCTGCTAATATAATTCCAACAGACTCTTAGCATCGCTACGAGTGAGAAAGTCTCATCGTAGTCAACTCCTTGAACTTGTCGGAAAACATCTTAACGACAAGTCGAGCTTTCTTAATGGTGACACTTACCATCATTGTTCGTCTTCCTTTCAAAATCCATCTGTACCCAACAGCCTTACGACCATCAAGTAGTTCTTCCAAAGTCTAGACTTTGTTTTCATACATGGATCCTCTCTCGGATTTTATGGCCTCGAGCCATTTGTCGGAATCCGAGCCCACCATCGCTTCTCCATAGCTCATAGGTTCATTGTTTTCTAGCAACATGACCTTTAAGACAGGATTACTGAACCACTCTGAAGTAGTATGCATCCTTGTCACCCTACGAGGTACGGTAGTGACTTGATCCGAAGCTTCATGATCACTATCATAAGCTTCTACTTCAATTGGTGTAGGCGCCATAGGAACAACTTCCTGTGCCCTGCTACACACTAGTTTAAGTAACGGTTCAATAACCTCATCAAGTCTCCACCATCCTCCCACTCAATTCTTTCAAGAGAAACTTTTCCTCGAGAAGGACCTGATTCTAGAAACAATCCCTTTTGCTTTCGGAACTGAGACAGGAGGTATACCCAACTGTTTTGGGTGTCCTATGAAGATGCATTTATCCGCTTTGGGTTCGAGCTTATCAGCCTGAAACTTTTTCACATAAGCGATCGCAGCCCCAAACTTTTAAGAAACGACAACTTAGGTTTCTCCAAACCATAGTTCATATGGTGTCATCTCAACGGAATTGTGTGGTACCCTATTTAAAGTGAATGTGGTTGTCTCTAATTCCTAACCTATAAAACGATAGTGGTAATTCGATAAGAGACATCATGGTATGCACCATATCCAATAGGGTGCAGTTATGATGTTCGGACACACCATCACACTATGGTGTTCCAGGCGGTATTAATTGTGAAACAATTTCCACAATGTCTTAATTGTGTGCCAAACTCATAACTTAGATATTCATCTCTATGATCATATCATAGACATTTTATCCTCTTGTCACGACGATCTTCAACTTCACTCTGAAATTACTTGAACCTTTCAATAATTCAGATTTGTGTTTCATCAAGTAAACATACTCAGAATCTACTCAAATCATCTGTGAAGTAAGAAGATAACGATATCCACTGTGTGCCTCAGCACTCATTAGACTGCACACATCTAAATATATTACTTCCAACAAGTTGCTTTCTTGTTCCATCTTACTGAAACCGAGGCTTTTTAGTCATCTTGCCCATGTGGTATGATTTGCATGTCTCAAGTGATTCAAAATCAAGTGAGTCCAAATGATCCATCTGCATGGAGTTTCTTCATGCGTATACACCAATAGACATGGTTCGCATGTCTCAATCTTTTCAAAAACGAGTGAGTCCAAAGATCCATCAACATGGAGCTTCTTCATGCATTTTCTACCAATATGACTCAAATGGCAGTGCCACAAGTATGTGGTACTATCATCACTATCTTATATCTTTTGGCATGAACATGTGTATCACTACGATCAAGATTCAATAAACCATTCATTTTAGGTGCAAGACCATTGAAGGTATTATTCAAATAAACAGAGTAACCATTATTCTCCTTAAATGAATAACCGTATTGCGATAGACATAATCCAATCGTGTCTACGCTCAACACAAACACCAAATAACAATTATTTAGGTTTAACAACAATCTTGATGGTAGAGGGAGTATGCGATGCTTGATCACATCAAGCTTGGAAACACTTCCAACACATATCGTCATCTCACCTTTAGCTTGTCTCTGTTTATTCTGCAGCTTTTATTTCGAGTTACCAACACTTAGCAACTGAACCGGTATCTAATACCCTGGTGCTCCTAGGACTACTAGTAAAGTACACATTAATATAAAGTATATCCAATATACTTCTATCGACCTAGCCAGCATTCTCATCTACCAAGTATCTAGGGTAGTCCTGCTTCAGTGACCGTTCCCCTCATTACAGAAGCACTTAGTCTCGGGCTTGGTTTCAACCTTGGGTTTCTTCACTAGAGCAGCAACTGATTTGCCAGTTCATGAAGTATCCCTTCTTGCCCTTGCCCTTCTTGAAACTAGTGGTTTCACTAACCATCAACAATTGATGCTCCTTCTTGATTTCTACTTTCGCGGCGTCAAACATCGCGAATATTTCAAGGATCATCATATAAATCCATGATATGTTATAGTTCATCACAAAGCTCTAGCAGCTTGGTGGCAATGACTTTGGAGAAACATCACTATCTCATCTGGAAGATTAACTCCCACTCGATTCAAGTGATTGTTGTACTCAGACAATCTGAGCACAAGCTCAACGATTGAGCTTTTCTCCCTCAGTTTGCAGGCTAAGAAACTCGTCGGAGGTCTTATACCTCTTGACGTGGGCACGAGCCTGAAATCCCAATTTTATCCCTCGAAACATCTCATATGTTCCGCGACGTTTTGAAATCGTCTTCGGTGCCTCAATTCTAAACCGTTTAACATCACTGAACTATCACATAGTTATCAAAACGTGTATGTTAGATGTTCGTGACATCCACAAACGACACTTGAGGTTCAGCACACCGAGCGGTGCATTAAGGACATAAGCCTTCTGTGCAGTAATGAGGACAATCCTCAGTTTACGGACCCAGTCCGCATAATTGCTACTATCAACTTTCAACTAAATTTTCTCTAGGATCATATCTTAAATAGTGTAACTAAAGCGTAAGCTACGACATAATTTTCAAAGTCCTTTTGACTATGTTCATGATAATTAAGTTCATCTAATGAACTCCCACTCAGATAGACATCCCTCTAGTCATCTAAGTGATACATGATCCGAGTCAACTAGTCCGTGTCCGATCATCACGTGAGAAGGACTAGTAATCATCGGTGAACATCTTCATGTTGATCGCATCTGCTATACGACTCATGTTCGACCTTTCGGTCTCTTGTGTTCCGAGGCGATGTCTGTACATGCTAGGCTCGTCAAGTCAAGCTAAGTGTTTTGCATGTGTAAATCTAGCTTACACCCATTGTATGTGAACGTTAGAATCTATCACACCCGATCATCATGTGGTGCTTCGAAACAACGAACTTTTGCAACGGCGCATAGTTAGGGGGAACACTTTCTTCAAATTATTATGAGGGATCATCTTATTTACTACAGTCGTTCTAAGCAATAAGATGCAAAAACATGATAAACATCACATGCAATCAAATAGTGACATGATATGGCCAGTATCATTTTGCTCCTTTTGATCTCCATCTTCGGGGCGCCATGATCATCATCGTCACTGGCATGACAGCATGATCTCCATCATCATGATCTCCATCATCGTGTCTCCATGAAGTTGTCTCGCCCACTATTACTTCTACTACTATGGCTAACAGTTTAGCAATAAAGTAAAGTAATTACATGGCGTTATTCAATGACACGCAGGTCATACAATAAATTAAAGACAACTCCTATGGCTCCTGCCAGTTGTCATACTCATCGACATGCAAGTCGTGATTCCTATTACAAGAATATGATCAAACTCATACATCGCATATATTTCATTCATCACATCCTTCTTGGCCATATCACATCACACAACATATGCTGCAAAAACAAGTTAGACGTCCTCTAATTGTTGTTGCAAGTTTTTTTACGTGGCTGCAATAGGTTTCTAGCAAGAACGTTTCTTACCTACGCCAAAACCACAACGTGATATGCCAATTGCTATTTACCCTTCATAAGGACCCTTTTCATCGAATCCGATCCGACGAAAGTGGGAGAGACTGGCACCCGCTAGCCACCTTATGCAACAAGTGCATGTTAGTCGGTGGAACCTGTCTCATGTAAGTGTACGTGTAAGGTCGGTCCGGGCCGCTTCATCCCACAATACCGTAGAAACAAGATAGGACTAGTAACGGTAAGCATATTGAACAAAATCAACAACCACAACAAATTATGTTCTACTCGTGCATAGAATCTACGCAACAGACCTAGCTCATGATGCCACTGTTGGGGAACGTAGCAGAAAATCAAAATTTTCTACGCATCACCAAGATCAATCTATGGACATACTGGCAACGAGAGAGAGGGGAGTGCATCTTCGTACCCTTGAAGATCGCGATGCGGAAGCATTACAAGAACGCGGTCGGTGGAGTCGTTCACGAAGCGATTCAGACCGCGGCCGAATCCGATCTAAGCGCCAAAGAACGGTGCCTCCGCGTTCAACACATGTACAGCCCGGTGACGTCTCCCGTGCCTTGATCTAGCAAGGAGAGAGGGAGAGGTTGGGGAAGACTCCATCCAGCAGCAGCACAACAGCGTGGTGGTGATGGAGAAGCGTGCCACTCCAACAGGGCTTCGCCAAGCACTACGAGAGACGAGGAGGGAAATTCATGTTCTTGGCAGCCCCAAAACCCCCACTATATATAGGGGAAGGGGAGAGGGGGCCGGCCCCCTCCAGATCCCATCTAGAGGGGAGGGGTGGCGGCCAGGAGGGGAGGCTTGCCCCCCAAGCAAGGTGGAGGCGCCCCCTTCCCCTAGGGTTTTCAACCCTAGGCGCCTTGGGCTCTTGGGGAGGGGCGCACCAGTCCACTAGGGGCTGGTTCCCTCCCATATTCAGCCCATCAAGCCCCCGGGGCAGGTTGCCCACCCGGTGGACCTCCGGACACCTTTTGGTGGTCCCGGTACAATACTGATAACCCCCGAAACTATTCCGGTGACTGAAACTAGACTTCCCATATATAAATCTTTACCTCCGGACCATTCCGGAACTCCTCGTGACGTCTGTGATCTCATACGGGACTCCGAACAACATTCGGTAACCACATACAAACTTCCATTATAACCCTAGGGTCATCGAACCTTAAGTGTGTAGACCCTACGGGTTCGGGAATCATGCAGACATGACCGAGATAGCTCTCTGCCCAATAACCAACAGCGGGATCTGGATACCCATGTTGGCTCCCACATGTTCCACAATGATCTCATCGATGAACCAAAATGTCAAGGATTCAAGCAATCCCGTATGTAACTCCCTTTGTCAATCGGTATGTTACTTTCCCGAGATTCGATTGTCGGTATCCCAATACCTCGTTCAATCTCGTTACTGGCAAGTCACTTTACTCGTTCCGTAATGCATGATCCTGTGACTAACTACTTAGTCACATTGAGATCATTATGATGATGCATTACCGAGTGGGCCCAAAGATACCTCTCCGTCATACGGAGTGACAAATCCCAGTCTCGATTCATGCCAACCCAACAAACACTTTTGGAGATACCTGTAGTGCACCTTTATAGTTACCCAGTTACGTTGTGACGTTTGGTACACCCAAAGCACTCCTATGGTATCGGGGATTTAGACAATCTCATGGTCTAAGGAAATGATACTTGACACTAGAAAAGCTTTAGCAAACGAACTACACGATCTTGTGTTATGCTTAGGATTGGGTCTTGTCCATCACATCATTCTCCTAATGATGTGATGCCGTTATCAATGACATCCAATGTCCATGGTCAGGAAACCATGACCATCTGTTGATCAACGAGCTAGTCAACTAGAGGCTCACTAGGCACATATTGTGGTCTAAGTGTTCACAGATGTATTGCAGTTTCCGGTCAATACAATTATAGCATGAACAATAGACTATTATCATGAACAAGGAAATACAATAATAACCATTTTATTATTGCCTCTAGGGCATATTTCCAATAGTCTCCCACTTGCAATACAGTTAATAATCTAGTTCACATCACTATGTGATTGTAATGAATTCAGCACCCATGGGGTTTGATCATATCTTGCTTGTGAGAGAGGTTATTAGTCAACGGGTCTGAACCTTTCAGATCCGTGTGTGCTTTACAAATCTCTATGTCATCTCCTAGATGCAGCTACCACGCTCTATTTGGAGCTATTCCAAATAACTGTTCTACTATACGATTCCGGTTTACTACTCATAATAATCTGGATTAATGTCAAAGTTTGCATCGGTGTAACCTTTTACGATGAACTCTTTTACCACCTCCATAATCGAGAAACTTCCTTAGTCCACTAGTTACTAAGGATATGTTTGACCGCTCTCCCGTGATCCATTCCTGGATCATTCTTGTACCCCTTGACTGACTCATGGCAAGGCACACTTCAGGTGCGGTACACAACATAGCATACGTAGAGCCTACGGCTGAAGCATAGGGGACGACCTTCGTCCTTTCTCTCTCTTCTGCCGAGCTCATGTCTTGAGTCTTACTCAATACTCACACCTTATAACACAGCCAAGAACTTCTTTGCCGATCCATTTTGAACCCCGTGTGGGATCGTTTATGTTTTTGCCACGACGGTGGTTTGAGGTGTCTTGAGGTAGACATGGGGCCACCGATGACTTAGCCATGTTAGAAATAAATTTGCTATGACATGTTGTTGCCATGCTAGTAGATGTCATGATGTTAGTTTGATTTATGTATTTGGTTGATATCATGCCATGCTTAGTTTCTGATATGTGCTAGGTTGTTGTAGACGCTTGGTTCCTGCCTTGTATTCTGCTTGTTTGGATTCTATGTATTTGGTTGTCTTGCAAGTACATTCAACATACTGACCTAGCGTGTCATGCCAGTTTTGTAGGTCGTTCACTTATTCCATCGTGCTAGGCCGTAATCATGCCAGTCCTGTGAGTTGTGGAGCCCAGCCAAAGTGATAGGCTGCCAAGACTTCCGCTGCCATGTAAATAGCCTTAGGGATATGCCAGAAGATTATATTCATCACTGATGTAATCATATACACATGTATTTGATGAATATTCTTGTACCTGGAATGCTGTATCATGGACCTATCGTGCGTCAGGTGTTATCCTGGGCCGACGTGCAAAGGCCTCCTTCTCCATGCAGATCGGGGTGCCATAGAGGAGAGGCTATGCCCGTGCAAGAGCAGAAGCACTATGCTCCACGCTGGTGATAAACAACTGGGGGTGGCCTCGCGGTCGCGATAACCTCCGAGAGCTTCCGGGCTCAGTGGCCAGCCTCACCGCGCCATTCTCCCTCGGGAGGGTAGCGCGAGGGGGCTGGGCACGGGGGCTACGCTCAGGTCACGCCTGGCGTACCCCACCTTGCCAGGCCCCACGGGCCCGGTCTTTGTGTTCCCCTCCCGAGCGAGAGCTCGGTGAGGAAAAGGTATGATGGTCGGTCCATACGTCAAGGGGGACTTCTGAGCATCGCATCTCAGGAGCCTAACTGGCCACGTAGCCCCTCACCCCATTGTCTCATCCTGGTGATCCGGACGACCCAATGGCGGCTGAGGCATGTGCGGGGCCAAGCCCTACTGACACAGAACGCCAAGGCCTGAATTTTGCCCTTTTCAAGCCGTTCGTACATCAAGGGGGACTCCTTAGCATCGCGTCTCAGGAGCCTAATTGGTCACGTTGCCCCTCACTCCTTGGGCTCGTACTGGTGATCCGGACGACCCAATGGCGGCTGAGGTATGCGCGGTGCCGGGCCCTGCCGACGGAGAACATCAAGGCCTGCCTTCGCACTTTTTCCTAAGTTGTTCGCACGTCAAGGAGGACTCCTGAGCATCGCGTCTCAGGAGCCTAACTGTTCACATAGCCCCTCAACCCTTGGGATCGTCCTAGCAATCCGGACGACCCAACGGCTGTTGAGGTATGCACGGGGACGGGCTCTGCCGACGCAGAACAATAAAGCAAACAGAAAAATCGAAAGACCATAATATAATTATTACAAAGAATTTTGTTCCAAGCAAACAGTTTTAAACGCCTCCACGAGGCATGCTACATGATATAGGACGCACAGTAAGTAGTAGCGTCACCAGGCCATCTCTTCAGACTTGGGTGCCATCGTCACCTGCCAGCGGAGCTCCGTCACCAGGCTCGTTGCTCGGCCCCTCAGCCCCGGCCGGAGGACCGACGACAAGGAACTTGCTCAGCAGGGCATCCACAGAGCTCTTCACGGCGGTAGCAGTAGCGTCCTTGGAGTCAGAGTCCACGAGGCCGAGGAAGGAGGAGATGTCTAAGATGGCATCCATAAGATAGAGATGGCTGAAGATGCACGTCAGGGCTAAAGAAGAAAGCGAGCGAGCATCACCTTCCACCAAAGAGCCAAACCCGTCGACAACATCCTCGAGCACCTCCACGACCTAAGGGAGCAGCACGGAAGGGCTCTCCCTCGGGGTCGTCACCGCCGCCTTCTTCAAGGAATCGTCCCCGAAGAGCGACCGTTGAGCCTTGTGGAACCACGCCTCAAGGGAAGCAAGGGTGTTGCGCTCCATGATGACTGCTTTCTTGGCCTCGGCAAGGGACGCCTGGGCTGGCTCCCCCTCCTCCTTCAGCTTCATTAGGCGGTCGCGCTCCACAGCCTGCTCCAGGGCGGCTTTCTTCAACTCGTCATCTTGATGGGCAACGGCAGCCTCCTGGGCCTTCAGCTTCTCCTCATGTCCCTGAAGTTGGCTGGCCTGGGAGGTCTACTGATCCTAAAGTGCCTTCAGTTCAGCCTTCACCGTGCGGCACCGATCTTCGGCTTCTGTGGCCTCCTTCTGCGCCGTGTGGCGCTTGGTGGCAGCCTCCCCAAGCACCTGCTTCTGGGCTTCCTCCACAGAGCCCCAGGCCGCTCGGACAAACGCGTTGGCCTATAGCCATCCAGAAATTAGCCCCAGGCGTCCCAACACCGCGCGCCGGTCTGGGCCCCGAAGTTCACCCTGGAGGAGGTCCAGCGCCACCCTTGCCTCCTCCAGGGCTCCGGAGGTGGTGGGGTCGCCATGGCCCAGCTGCCCGATGGGCAGAAGATAATACGTCCTTGGCGTCGGGACAGGACTAGCCACTACAGTAGGAAGGACCGGGGGCTCCGGAGGCTGGGCGGCCTCGGCAGCCACAGCAAGGATGGGCGTTGGCGGGGTCAGCCCTACTGAAGGCACCGGGCACCTCCTGAGGATGAGCTTCCGCGCCCTGGGGAGACGACATCACCGCCGGATCTGCAGGGGCCGCAGCGCTGTCCTTCGCCAGTGTTGAAGCGACCACCTCAACGCGCTTGACAACGGCAACTCCCGCGCCCTCCTTTTGGTTCTTTGATGACTGCTACCTAATAACAGACAAAGACCCTAAGCAATGACAGTACCAAGGGAAGAGACTCACTGGTTGCAGTAGACGTAGTTCCTCTTCAGGTTCAGCAACGGGGGCCGAGCCGGCGCAATCAGAGCCACACCCTTGGGAGCAGAAGAACTCGTGGTCGGCACCACTCGAGACGCTGCTAGCGAAGGCGTAACGCTGCCTAGAGGGATCAGTGCAGTCCTGCCTTTCTTCGTGGCCGACCGCTTGGGATGCTTCAAGGAGGCCACCCCGGATATCGTGGTGACCCCAGAGGGGAGAGCCAGCTCCACCAACGGAGGCGCGTCATCATCATCATCATCATCATCAGGGAAGTCGTGGAGAAGCTCCCTCTGCCCCAGGACAGAGGATCCCCCCTCTCCCTCATCCTCGGTGGCCTCAGAGGATTGATCGCCCGAGGACAGGCCCACCAAGGAAGTAGGCGGCAGGGGAGGCCCCACCCGCATGAGCCCGAACTCGTCGAAGACCGGCATGGCAGCAGCGACCTCCTCCCCATCGACTCAACAGTACAACGGGAGCCAATCCTCTGGAGGACCGCTCGGGTCTTTCCCAATCAAGTAAAGCAACACCTTGCTCAGCTCCTCCTCGGGAAAGGCGTCCTGGTGCACGCGGATCTTGTCATCGGTGCTCCTAAGCTTCCACAAGGGGCGGGAGAGATCTTGGAGCGGTGCTAGGCGCTATATCAAGAACTCCTTGACGATCATGGCCCCCATCAGCTTCTCGCTCTTCAGGTCCTCTTCCATCTTCTTCATCAATGGCCTCAGGGAAGGGTTGGCGATCTTCTCAGAGAGCCACCCCTTCCCAGAGGAGGGGAACTCGGTCGACGATACCAGCAAGTCCTGCCAGCACTAGGCATCCATCAGAACCCACCTCTTCAGGGTGTCCTCCACCTTCTTCCCGGCGCAGGAGATCGCATTACTGCCCTGGACTGCAACGAAGCCGGCACACCCAGCAGGATGGTCGCCACCTATGCGGAAGAAGAAGAAGTGGAGGAGCATGGCGATGGAGGGCATCACCCCTACGAACGCCTCGCAGTAGAAGGCGAAGATGGATAGGAGCAGGAAGGAGTTGGGGTGAATATAGAGAGTGTGGAGGCCATAATGATGAAGAACAACATAGAAGAAGCGGGAGAATGGAGGCACCAGCCCCGAGTAGACTATGTGCAGGAAGAAGGGGTAGAAGGTACTATTCACGGGTTCCGACGCAGCAGCAGTGACCCGGAGACCACTCATTGTCCTCGCTCGCCATCAAGAGAAGCGCGGTCTGGAGCTTCTCCTCGGTGACGGAGGGCGAGAACAGCACCGACTCATACCAGGCAGAGCCAGCGGCTGAGGCTGAGGCCTCGGCCTTGTTGGTAGCCATTGGGTGGAAGATTGGAGGAGGAAATCGGCAGATCTAGGGAGTTCTTCCGGTGTTGGCAAAAGGGGATCTAGAGCAAGACGAAGAGGATGCAATGAAAGCCTGGCAGTGGATGGCAACCCCTTTTGTCAGACGTAAACAGTTGCCGAGGCAGCATGGGGAAGTGGAGATGCCCACGTCCCATCAATCGCCATGCGTCATCAAGGCCGCAGGCGGTTAGGGCGCGTGGCGCTCCGCACTTGCCCTTTGGCTTCGCCTGGAAGCCAAGTTCGAGCGTGCCTTGTGCCCGTGGGCTACTGTCGGTGTTCTGGATATGGGGGTATCAAGAGTTGCCTACCTGCGGCCCACCGCGTGGCTCCATCGATGGCCTGGTACGGCCCAACTTCGACATCAACAACTCAAGACCCTCGTGAGGGGCCAAGCCTCGCGAGGCGGACGACACCAAGACCCCCGAGGGGATCGGCCTCCTTAGGTTGGCTCCCGAGGGGCAGAGAGTTCTATGGAAGGTGCACCTCACGAGGCTTGGCAAGGCCAGGCGGGCGCCAGGCGGGCGCCAATGGGCGCATAGCGCCAGTTTCCTCTTTGGTGCAAGGGAGGCAAGCCGCAGGCGCGGAGTCCCGAGGAATCGGCCAATGGTTTCCATTCTGGTGCAACAAGACCAATACCACCATGACGGCAGGACGGAGGACATCACCGAGCCCGCTGCAGCGTCATGACCAGAGGCTTTTCACAGGCGAAGGCTACTTTTATCAGGATAAGCTGTACTACTTTTCCCCTTTCAAATCCGGCCATTGTGGGATCCCTTCCCGCCTACATTTGGGAAGAGGACCAAGGCCACTATAAATAGGACTTAGCCACCACCATAGAGAGAGAGACCCGATCCAGTTCACATCCCACCAGCTCTCTTGATCTCAAGAACACCTCACGACCTGAGGCTAGTTCATCCACTATACCAGTTCATCCTCGGCCCTTCGACGCAATCCACCAAAATGCTGGAGTAGGGTATTGCACTGCAAGGTGGCCCAAACCAGGATAAACTGGTGCGTCTCTTTGTCTCTTCGAGCTCGTCGTGCTAGGCTTAGGAGAATCGCAAGTAGGTAGGCTGGGTAGGTTGAGATTTCTGCACGCACCCCAGAGTTAGAACCTCTCAAGGCTTTGCGGAACCTGTAATCCGACAAGGCCAATGCTGGTCGGAAGCACCATGTTAGGAAGGGGTTGGTGGTGCTGCACCTACCGTCGGAGGGTGGCACCGCCCCTGAATCCACGAGCTTAGGAGTAGGCAAAAGGGGGGAGGCATGCTGGGAAGGGCGGGCGACAAGGTGAACCACGCGGGCGTACTGGGGTGACGGCGTCCAGCAACACCGGCAAGCGAGGACTAGAGGGACGTTGACCCAACTTGCCATGGCCTTCGTCTTAGGCAAGCAAGGTAAGCTGGAAGGGACGCAGCTACCTAGTCACCAAGGACGGAGCTGCCCAGTAGGGGCACCGACAGCGAGGGACACCGGAAAGGCGGGGGCCCGAGACCGCTAGGGCTGGAACAACACCGATAAGGACCACTGCGAGAAGCCCCATGTTAGCCACAACCGCAGATGCATCACCGCCTCCATGGGGGAGCTGTCACCGTGGCTCGGGGAGGGATGGGAGGCCGTTGGCAACGAGGGGTCCGCCTACATAGGAGGTAGCCGCGAACGCACCCGCACGCCCCAAGGCCCAACCATGACCGGCCGAAGCACCAGCAACTGGGTCGCAACGCCATGGGGGGTTGAGGAAGCTGCGGGAGGTCCTGCTCGTGGCAATGACTATGAGCGCCGGATCCGCTGCTGGCCGCAGGCTCGAGCAACAGCTAGAGGGAGGGTATCTGAGAATCGCCGAGAGGATCCCGGGGTCGCGGTCCGAGGGGGTGGAGGTACATGAGGCATGGGGATCTATGGCGGTCGAGGATGACGGCGGAGGGGCGCAGCCAGCCGGAGAAGGGACGGCACCACTGCAGCACCGTACCAACGAGGGAAGGGACGGCACCATCGCGGTAGGTGGCGAGGCATAGGGGTGGTCAAGAGGAGGGACTCAGGGCCTCTCCACCGCCACCTTCGCGGGGTCCGGCGGGGCTAGATTTTTTTGATTTCTCTAGCTATTTTTTGAGTTCAAATTTGAAATAAATACAAATTAAAACATAATGCATGGTGCTGTCTACATCGGTAAATTTTATTTTTAATTTTTGAACAATTTTAAATACAAGCTCCCGGAGCAGCACTTGATATTTTTTTTGGAAATGGAGGCTCACCCTCGGCCTCTGCATCTGAAAGATGCATGCGGCCATATTATTAAAAAGTTGAAAAATAAGCATAGTCTTAGCTCCATTACAGCTCGCAAACAGAGTAAAAAAATAAAAAGGAAAAGTCATTGCCACAACCGACAGGCTAATAGGACTAGAACACTATACGCCTATCCTATTATGAGACCGCCATCCAAACTGGTTGAATATAGCCCATGCTACCATGTCCCACTTGTTGCACCCAGTAACGAAAGGCTCCTTGGAGCCCATAGGAGTGAGTAAGGACCACGTACGGATCCATGTCGTAGCTCTGAAGATGGCCTGCAAGAAAGTTAAAGTATGTTGTTTGTTAAATATTATATCATTCCTGCAGTTCCATATAGCCCAAATAAACGCACATGTTCCAATTAGAATACAAGATGCAGCAATATGATCCACCCCAGCTAGCCATGTCACAAATAACGCTTCAATGCTAACTAGAGGGATAATGTTAAAGGCTATATGAATAGTCCGCCAAAGTAATTTCATGAGAGGGCAATCTATAAATAGGTCTTGTATTGTTTTGTCATCACAAAAACAACATCGTGCACTTCCTACCTAATGTTGCTTTAGTAAATTATCTTTCGTGAGGATCACTTGCTTGTGGACAAACCACGTGAAAATTTGGATACGCAAGGGAACCTTAACTTTCCAAATATGTATCGATCTTGGGATTAGGCCAGAATTGATTAGATCAAAATACATAGATTTGACTGTAAACACTCCGTTTCTAGTTATTTTCCAGTGAATGGAATCAGGTTGGTCAGATAGTTGAATCTCCATCAACCTCCGCAACAAATGTAGCCAGGAAGTCCAACGCTCCCCAAGTAAAGATCTCCTAAACTGTATATTTAAGGGCACTGCCTGTAATAATGTGGGCACGTAATCCTCCTTATGTTGTACAATATTATATAAGGTGGGGTACTGTAGGGCTAGCAGCGTGTCCCCTAACCACATATACTCCCAAAATCTTGTTGTCATCCCATTACAAACAAAGAATTTGGCCCTACGAAAGAACATATCTTTTGTTCTCATAAGTCCCTTCCAGAATGGCGAATCATTGTGACACCCCAAAAATTTGGCCTTGTTTTAATAAATTCAAATTTTGCCAGGAATTAAAACTTTGGATTTCTGAGCTCCATTTTGATTTTTAAATCATTTCTTTCCCTGTTTTGATGAGTTTTTCCCAGAGAGAAAATTTCTTTTCAAATGTGTTATTGGACTTGTTTAACCTCTCAAGAAAAACTTTCCTTTTATCAGTGTAACTAATTAACTAATTTAATTGCTTGATCTTTACTTTCTTGAAAATAGTTTTTCAAGGTTAAATGGCCATATTGGAAATACAACCATTTGATAGATTCACTTAAAATTTCCACAAAAATTTGGAGATGTCATGTGATGTTTTTAAATCACCTTTATGCAAAAATATATTTCATTCATGAAATATTTGGAGCCCTACACTCAATTCTTCTTCTCTGGTCCAGAGTGCATTTTGCACTACTACCCATTTAAATATTTCTTCCTGGCCTCCACCAAAATTATGGGATATTGGTAATGGCCTAAGATTCCACTTTGTGCAAAAATCCAGGGTTGTTCCTTGAAAATATTGAGTGAATCAACCTCATTTCCATTCCGGACCAACTTGATGATTTGTACAGCAACCACCATTTTAGTTGCTCCTATATCCATGATTATTTCTCCTACTTGTAGTCCCCCATGTTAAACCCTTAAGTCCAGGAGCATGCACCTTTTGGATCATTTTTGGTTCATGAAATGATGCCAATTACTTCCTGTCCAGGAATGTAGTTTTGCAAAACTTGCACTAGCAAGTTTCCCTTTTTGTCCAAATTACCTCACCACTCTCTCTTGCATCTGAAGAGACCCCCATCTGGAGTTTTTGGCCACTCCAAGACTTGCCTAAGTGCCCTTGGCATTTTGTCAAACACCTGGAGTGCATGACCAGTTTTGACATGAGTTGTGGCATTGCACTATGAACTTGCACCTCTGATCAAACTAGCATGTCCACTAGACTCCCCGTTACTTCTAACCTGGGTCTGTTATTTACCAGCCTTGACCGCGACCTCTAGCATGCTATGGCATTACGTCGAGCACGTCCCGTGCACGCCCAGAGCGCGAGCAGAGCGTGCGTTTGGCACGCACGCGCACCGAGCCGACACGCTGGCCCCCACGGTTTTGGCCCACACTGCAGAGCCTCGCCACGCACTCCCTTTCTCACCGCTACGCTCCAAGCCGCCCCTCGCCACGCCCGGCAAGCCAAGAGCTAGCCGCCGCTGCCGCCCGACAGCCTCTGCCCATGTCGGCGCCGCCAAAGCCACCTCCGCTCGCCAGCTCGCCGACATGGGCAGAGGCTGTCGGGCGGCGGCGGCGGCTAGCTCTTGGCTTGCCGGGCGTGGTGAGGGGCGGCTTGGCGCGTAGCGGTGAGAAAGGGAGTGCGTGGCGAGGCTCTGCAGTGTGGGCCAAAACCGTGGGGGCCAGCGTGTCGGCTCGGTGCGCGTGCGTGCCAAACGCACGCTCTGCTCGCGCTCTGGGCGTGCACGGGACGTGATCGACGTAATGCCAGAGCATGCTAGAGGTCGCGGTCGAGGCTGGTAAATAACAAACCCAGGTTAGGAGTAACGGGGAGTCTAGTGGACATGCTAGTTTGATCAGAGGTGCAAGTTCATAGTGCAATGCCACAACTCATGTCAAAACTGGTCATGCACTCCAGGTGTTTGATAAAATGCCAAGGGCACTTAGGCAAGTCTTGGAGTGGCCAAAAACTCCAGATGGGGGTCTCTTCAGATGCAAGAGAGAGTGGTGAGGTAATTTTGACAAAAAGGGAAACTTGCTAGTGCAAGTTTTGCAAAACTACATTCCTGGACAGGAAGTAATTGGCATCATTTCATGAACCAAAAATGATCCAAAAGGTGCATGCTCCTGGACTTAAGGGTTTAACATGGGGGACTACAAGTAGGAGAAATAATCATGGATATAGGAGCAACTAAAATGGTGGTTGCTGTACAAATCATCAAGTTGGTCCAGAATGGAAATGAGGTTGATTCACTCAATATTTTCAAGGAACAACCCTGGATTTTTGCACAAAGTGGAATCTTAGGCCATTACCAATATCCCATAATTTTGGTGGAGGCCAGGAAGAAATATTTAAATGGGTTGTAGTGCAAAATGCACTCTGGACCAGAGAAGAAGAATTGAGTGTAGGGCTCAAAATATTTCATGAATGAAATATATTTTTGCATAAAGGTGATTTAAAAACATCACATGACATCTCCAAATTTTTGTGGAAATTTTAAGTGAATCTATCAAATGGTTGTAGTTCAAATATGGCCATTTAACCTTGAAAAACTATTTTCAAGAAAGTAAAGATCAAGCAATTAAATTAGTTAATTAGTATCACTGATAAAAGGAAAGTTTTTCTCGAGAGGTTAAACAAGTCCAATAACACATTTGAAAAGAAATTTTCTCTCTGGGAAAAACTCATCAAAACAGGGAAAGAAATGATTTAAAAATCAAAATGGAGCTCAGAAATCCAAAGTTTTAATTCCTGGAAAAAATTGAATTTATTAAAACAAGGCCAAATTTTTGGGGTGTCACAATCATTAGGTCTCGCGGTAACTTGGGCCAGAGATTTTGACGGTAAATATTTGTTTCATAGTATCTGTGCCCACATACCATAAGTTTCTACTGATCACCTATATAGCCATTTACTCATCAGGCATTTATTTTTAATCTCTATGTTCTCAATGCCGAGACCCCCTTGGCCCTTGGGTCGGCAAATGATATCCCATCTTGCCAGGCAATATTTTGTCTTAACATCATCTGACTACCAAAAAAATTGATATCGTTAAAAATCAAGTCTCTTGCGTACACCTTTAGGTACTTCAAAGAATGATAACAGGAACATCGGCATACTAGTTAGTACTGAATTAGTGAGCACCAACCGACCTCCGTAAGACATTAGCTTGCCCTCCCAGGAACTTAGTTTGTTTTTCAAATCAATCTTCGATGCATTTCCAATCTTTATTAGTAAGTTTACGATGATGAATCGGGATGCCCAGATAACTGAAAGGCAGAGTCCCAATTCACATCCAAACAATTGTCTATATGCATCTTGTTCCTCTTTGGCCCTCCCAAAGTAGAACAGTTCACTCTTGTGAAAATTTATTTTTAGTCCTAACAATTGTTCAAAAAGGCACAAAACCAGTTTCATATTCCGAGCCTTTGCAAGATCATGCTCCATGAAAAGAATAGTGTCATCGTCATATTGTAAGATGGATACTCCCCTATCGACCAGATGGGGAACGAGTCCACCCACTTGGACATTCTCCTTGGCATGGCCTATAAGAACGGTCAGCATATTAGCCACTATATTTAATAAGAGAGGAGACATCGAATCACCTTGTCTCAACCCTTTATGAGTCTGAAAATTGTGACCGATATCATCGTTAACCTTTACATCGACACTACCTTTTTCGACTAGGGAATCCACTTGATTCCTGCATGTCTCATTAAGACCCTTCATGCACATTGCCTGCTGTCATGGAATTTTCATGGCAGATGTCCTAGTGTGAGTACTTAGTCGCGAGGCCAACGCATCTATGTGGTTGCTTGAGAGAGGTTGATCGGGACGAGAGACGTGAGGCGGATCAACAAACAAGACAAGGATTTAGACAGCTTCGGGCCCTGGGAAACATCATCCGGTAATAGCCCTACATGTTGTTTGTGGCTAGGTCTCATTATGCTCATGAGGGAGACGCCGCATAACCGGCTCTCCTCTAATTGTGTCTAGCCTTAAAGATTATTTTTCTTCTCCGTCTTGGGGTGCCTTGCCCCTCCTTATATAAGTTGGAGGGGCGGGTTACATGTGGAGTCCTAGTAGGACTAGGACTATTCTATAACAAGCGGAATCCTAGTCTGCTCCTTAAGGGAAAACTCCTTATGTCTTTCCTCATAAACCAGCCCACCATAGCATGATCCGGCCTTCTGGGCCTTGGGCCTTGTCATCCGTCTAACCCACCTGCCAGGTCACCAGTGATTCGCAATGTTTCAGGAGGGTTGCCTGTAAACCGCCAAGTCCAGGCGGGTCGCCAGTGAGTCGCCAAGCTCGAGCCGGGTCATACATCCAGCGGGTTACACCGCGGGATTTATCCTCGTCATTAACCCCCGGTTTAGCTTGGATTTATCCATGGTAAACTTATGCTGCAAAATAAACACAAGAACAAATTTGACAGGTTGTGCTCTGGTTTAAAAGTTTTCCTGAGCTGGCACCTGATCATCCTTAAGTCCTTGTCATTTCCTCGTGGGTGTATGTCTATGATTTCATACAAAATCTCCTTTAATAGAAATGTTCAAACTTTGTCAATGCAAAAAATCCAGGCACTTCTTCTGAAAAATCCGGGTCAATAGGCTAGATTCATAATTAATTTACTAGCATTGGCTCTTGGAGAGAGTTATTATTATAAATAATCCATTTGAGTCGGCCTTTAATGCTCTAACTTGAAAAAAATAAGGGTCTTGAAATATTCAACTGATATTCAGCCGGCATAAAGATGTAGATCTTGCCGATTTTATGATTGCTAAAAATTGTTGTGTTATAAATAAATGTTGCTGATGCTGGGTCATGATTCTTGCAGACACCGGGTCAATATGGTCTTCTCAAAACAGAGAATTTGAAGATTTTTCTCCCTTATATGCATATCACCTATAGCCCCCAAGTGTCGGGTTGTCATGCTTGCAGCAACCTGGGACTTGTAATTGCCTTATGCTTATAAAAACTTCAACCAGTGTAGCCCCCGAGGGTCGGGTCATTATGCAATAATGAGCAGGGACTTTTTTTATATAATTCATTGATAATAACATCATATGATGGAATCTCCACCCTGGGGCTTGAACCCACGTCCACAAGGTTAAGAGCTTTGTACTCTACCAACTAAGTAGTGGACCTTTTCGATATAATGGATTTAACTAGTGTACCTTGAATTTTTAACAGGAGCAATTGGTAGCCCCCAAGGGCCGGCTCATTACAATGTGATGAGTCAGATCTTCAATAAAGTGAGACAAAAAATTACTTTGCATTAGCCCCCAAGTGCCATGGTGCATGCTGGCAGTGACATGGGACTTGCATATTTGATATAATCTCAATCTGAATAATGTAGCCCCCAAGTGTCGGGTCGTAAGACTGCAGCGACTCAGGACTATTCCTTCCATTGTAGAATAAATCATATACATTGAAAAAATAATAGCCATTGCGCCAAAGTGACTTTGAATACCTTATCTGTTGACAAGTAAATCCGGAGTTTAAATACCCGACGGCTCTTGGCCGATGGCGATTTAATACGCCTCCATTGTAAGCCAGAATTTTTATAACCCGACGGCTTATAGCCTTAGAGAAAATACAGAACAGATAATCATTTTGAAGCATCAATTTTAATGATGAGCTTGAACTTAAGCATTTATATAAGTCATAGTTCTGCAAATCCTGCACGGAGTTTAAACAACATATACCCTGGTGACTTAACGTCAAAAGCCAGGGCGGGTAACAACCCAAACATAATATAGTCTTTATGCAAGTATGGAAAAGACTAGAATTAAGGCCATTCAAGCCTAAACATACTGGCGATTTAACGTCAAAAGCCAGGGCGGGTTATCAAACCTCGCATATTTATATATTCAGGAAAATATACCTATAGAATTGGCTCATACTGCCGGCATACATCGTCATATCCAATAATGGCAATAATCGAATGATTGATAAGCGCATGATTCCAATGGCGCAATCCAAAATATACCGGCGACTTAAAGTCCATAGCCAGGGCCGGTTTAAACATAATCATGTATAAACAATAGCATACCTGTGATATTGAATCATACTGCCGGTTTATGATACCTGTGCAGTAAGGGTGATAACCCAAATCTTAGAAGCCATAACTTCCAAATGTTTATGGTTGTCATATGCTGGCGACTTATCGTCCAAAGTCAAGCCGGGTTAATTAAAACCACATATATGCTTCAGACGTAAGCGAAAAAGTATCAAGAGAAACCCAAAAGACTGTTTCAAAAACTTAAATCAACAAGGAGAGAAAAAACATGAGGCTTTTGATTCGAATACGATTAGTAAGCCAGACCAAAAGGGTTAACGGCTATGTTCTCTTTGGTGAATACACCTATGTTTGAACAGGCATGCCCCAAGTGGTTTTTGGCATTGCGCCGATCAAGTGGGTACCGACAACTATGTTCTCTTTGGTGAAGACACCTATGTTTGCACAGGAAGCCCCCAAGTGACCTTGAAGCTTTTTTGATGACTCTGATTTGAATACGATCAGAGTCGGACCAAAATGGCTTAAGCTATGATTCAAATATGATCCAGCCCCCAAATGATCAAGAGGTTTGAATAGCTATGATTCGAATACGATCAGGAAGCTGTGCCAAAGGGTTAAGCTAGATTCGAATACGATCAGCCCCAATGGTCATTGAAGCAGGGTACCTATGTTTGAGTTGTGCTTTGCAACAGACTCTCTTTGGTCCCTTTAATTTTCCCTCAGAACTCGAGCTTTGCGAGAGATAAATTGTTCTTGAGCCAGAAATTTAAACCGGATATTTGAGAGCTTCAAAGCTCTGTGAGAGACAGATTTCTCTTGAACCGGATTTTAATCCGAATATTCTTCTTTGAGACGGAAATTTTTCTGCCGGCCTTTAAACTGGCAACATTTACTGAGCCATGTCCATGGAGCCCCCGAGTCTTAAGATGACTCAATAAGTTGGCTTGAGATTCACCATAGTTGACCGTGATATAGCCGGTTTGAGTCCTACATTGGAGAACTTGCAAGCCAAAGTAATTGCTCTTTTAAAGAAAATAATATGTAATATAAAAATATACTGGATGGATTTCACCTGATATGTCAGGCCAGTAATTATGCACCGCGGAGTTGATAATCACCACAGTGAAGCTGAAATCAACCACAACCAAGTCGGCTGCGGGAGCAGACGGATGAGCTGGTCATGGCGTTGTAAGTCAGCGCGGAAAGGCGAGTCAATCGCAGGCACGGTAAGCCGCACGGACGGGCGAATTAACCATGTCATATTGATACAAAATGGGCCGCAGAGGAGGTGGTTTGCATGTATATTCATCGAGCATCATCAGCCATTGTTCTTGTAATGAACATTGTCCTGCATAAACAATATCGCAAGCCGGTGCATTGTCCTTTAAAAAATAAAAAACGTATCAATAAGAATAGATTGGATGGATTTCACCTGATTTTATCGGACGTCACATGGTCCGTATGTAACATGCGTGATAAGCTGTTAGTATTGTTACTGAATTCTGCTTGTTCCTTATATCCATCCAAAGGATCAACACTTGGCCATTTTGAATTTTTGCCCAACCATGCCTTCTGATTCTTTTTTCTTATCCAGATGACTGAACAACCACGGCAGCTGAACAGCATCAGCCGGCAGGGTGTAGGGGCCCTCGAGCTAAGGCAGGTTAGGTAGACGCAGCTGCGGCCAGCGGCTTAAAGCAAACGTGGTCGGTGGTGGCGGCTCAAGCTGCGTCGACGGGTCACATTGGAGACGGTGACTCAAACCCAAGCGAAGCAAGGACATGGCACTTGAAGTCAGTGGTGTAGGCAACAACCGAGGCTTGGCATAACCGATGGTGATCGCTGACGTCCGGCAGCTTGCAGGCCACGGCATGGAGGCAGCACGGGGTCGGCTTGACCCAAAGGCAGCGCGGCAAGGCCGGCTCGGGCTTGGAACGACAGCGGAGGGTATACACGTCTGTTGACCAACGAGCAGGCGTGGTCTCGGTAAGTCGATGTAGACCGGGCCGAAGGGGTGGCGACTTACGAATGTTCGTTCACTGAGTAGTATGGCACGGACAAACACCGGTATGGAATAATGCCACATTTGTAACGAATAATTATCCTCTGAAAAAAAAATTACAAGGTAGTGTAATTGTTCCCAGACGAATTAATATGTGATGATAAAATGCATATGAAGAATAGCACCTGATGTTTTTTCGGGTGGATACTGACACTGGTTAATGCCAGATGAAAAAATAGCCGCACATACGCGCAGGCGTACGTCTATCTCCATGTGGCATTACCACCCACGTGGGTTGCTTTTGTCTTTTCCTACTTTTCTGATTAATGATTTCCCTTGATTGCCTTGGAATTTGTGTTGATGGGCTTAATGCACATTAGTGCGACCTGACGCATGTGGACTGCACCGATGCCATCACTACTGATCAGCATAGGAGACTGGTAATCGGAGTCGCTTTGCCCGGAC
Organism: Triticum aestivum; assembly: GCF_018294505.1. NCBI lineage: Eukaryota > Viridiplantae > Streptophyta > Magnoliopsida > Poales > Poaceae > Triticum > Triticum aestivum. The sequence continues at coordinate 85,003,242 of NC_057813.1, forward strand.
ACTGTGATTTACTGACAAAAATCTCGCCTGTACACTAATCCCACCTAATGCACATTAGTGGCTTTTCCTCTGGTTGTCCAGTAGCAATTAAACTTGTTTTTTGGGAAACGCAATTAAACTTGTTAATAGTACTATCAACAACAACTCTGTGACACGATGGAAACGGTTGACGCCAAGACTCGTTGGAACTTCTGACGGTCTCGGCAAGGACAGCATCAGTAGTAAAAATTGACCTCTTCTCGGATTGGATGCCAAAAGTGTATTGTTTTCGGTTCAACACTACAAGGCAACGTATGCACCTCGGGCTTGCTGCTCCTTGTCTGATTCAAATTTATATTCTTGGCCACGTGATGCCGCCTATTCCTTTGATTGATCGATCTGTTGTTGTGACGCACGTGTGTCGTCTGTTGCCGGTTTCCGGATGGTCCTTGCGGCGATTAGCATATCACTTCCGGTCTTGGCGATTTGCACATATTCGAAAAATCCAGTCGGTCTTAGCCTCAGCATTGTTCCCAAACTGGCCTGATTCAGGATCGCAAGGTCGTGTGTGGTGATGCACTGATGTAACCCTAATTTCACTTGAATTTAAACCTCATACTGCCAGCTCCAAAGTTAATCACAATCTTGATCGCAAAAAATATGAATTTCGCCGACTTTTTTCAAGGTTGTCGGGTTATCCTCCGTGATTGCTCCTTGTCGGCTCTTCTTCATCTGGAAATTGCAAACTTCTCAATCCCTGTTAGAGATCCCTCCAAGAACTCAACACCACTGTGCGCACGCCCCATGGTGGTTGCCAACTATCATGGAATTGTCACGACAGATGTCCTAGTGTGAGGACTTAGTCGTGAGGCCAACGCATCTATGTGGTAGCTTGAGAGAGGTTGGTCGAGAAGACAGACGTGAGGCGGATCAACACACAAGACAAGAATTTAGACAGCTTCGGGCCCTGGGAAACATCATCCGGTAATAGCCCTACATGCTATTTGTGGCTAGGTCTCATTATGCTCATGAGGGAGACGCCGCATAACCGACCCTCCTCTAATTGTGTCTAGCCTTAGAGATTATTTTTCTTCTCCGTCTTGGGGTGCCTTGCCCCTCCTTATATAAGTTGGAGGGGCGGGTTACATGTGGATTCCTAGTAGGACTAGGACTATTCTATAACAAGAAGAATCCTAGTCTGCCCCCTTAAGGGAAAATTCCTTATGTCTTTCCTCGTAAACCAGCCCACCATAGCATGAGCCGGCCTTCTGGGCCTTGGGCCTTGTCATCTGTCTGACCTGCCCTCCAAGTCACCAGTGAGTCGTAGTGTTTCAGGTGGGTTGCCCGTAAACCGCCAAGTCCGGGTGGGTCGCTAGTGAGTCGCCAAGCTCTAGCCGGGTCATACATCCGGCGGGTTACACCGCAGGGTATATCCCCGACACCTGCTGAAGGAAAGGCCACTTTACTTTATCATATGCCTTTTTGAAATCCACTTTGAAGATGACCCTATCTAGTTTCTTTGAATCAATTTCATGGATAGTTTCATGTAAGACAACAACCCCTTCTAGGATATGTCTCCCCGGCATGAAAGCCGTCTGACTCGGTTGCACAACCGAATGGGAGATCCGTGTCAGTCTATTAGTACCCACTTTCATGAATATTTTGAAACTCACATTTAAAAGGCATATTGGCCTGAACTGCTCGATGCGAACTGCTTCTTCTTTCTTTGGCAACAACGTTATCATACCAATGTTAAGATGGAAGAGTTCAAGGTGGCCATTGAAAAAATCGTGAAACATAGGCATAAGACATCCTTTATAATATGCCAACATTTCTTATAGAATTCTGCAGGGAAACCATCTGGTCTCGGTGCTTTGCTCGGTTTCATTTGTGAAATTGCATCGAAAACCTCTTTCTCAGTAAATGGTGCAGATAAAATATCGTTTTCATCTGACCAAAGTTGAGGGATATCCCCAATAACAGACTCATCCAGGGATACCGCATTACATACGGGAGGCCCGAATAGCTGTTTATAAAAGTTGGAACTTTGTGACTTGAGGTTCTCATGACCCACCACGGTTCCTTCTTCCTATTCAAGCTGGACGATGTTCTTTTTTCTATGTTTGCCATTCGCAATCATGTGAAAAAATTGTGTATTGTCATCCCCTTGGACAACCTTAAGAACCCTAGCCCGCAAGGCCCATTTCATTTCTTCATCTCTAAGAAGAGTGTGCAGGCTTTGTTCGGCTTTAGATTTGGTGGCATGCTCCAACACATCAAGCATGTTCCATTCTGCCTTCAGGTCCAAAGCATCAATCAACTGGGTGAGTCTTTCTTTTACTTGCTTGTAAATCCCACTTTCATTTGTGGCCTAACACCGTAAAAATTTCCTTAGATGCCTAATCTTGTTTTGCCATCTATTTGTATTGGATCATCCACTAACAGGCTTTGCCCATTCTTGTGCTACGATGGCCATGAAATTCTCCTTTTTGAACCAACTTAATTCGAAACAGAAAGTGTTTTTGTTGCCAATATGGGTCATGTCTCCGGAGTCTACTAGCATAGGTGTGTGGTCTGAGATTGCCCTTTGCATCACATGCACAAACGCAGGTGGGTATTTCTGTTCCCATTCCACACTAGTGAGCACCCTGTCCAACTTCTCATAAGTTGGAGTTGGTAATGTGTTGGCCCACGTGAACTGCGCACCCATGAGTACAATCTCTCTCAGACTGAGACTCTCAATAATCATGTTGAACATTAGGGACCAATGCCCATCAAAATTGTCATTGGTCTTCTCTTCTCTGCTTCTAATTATATTGAAATCTCCCCCAACTAGGATAGGAAGTCTTTCATCCCCGCGGAGCCTTACCAGATCAGCTAGGAAGTCAGGCTTAACTTCTAGTTGGGCTGCTCTGTACACAACGGAAACCATCCAACTTAGATCTCACCCGAAACTTAACTACAAAGTCACCCCAAACCACATTGATCACCTCTAAACTTTCGGACTTAACCCCCAACAAGATACCACCGGATCTTCCTCTAGGGGATAAACAATGCCAATCAAAATCAATTCCGCCAGACAAAGTGCCAAGGAACTTCAAGGTGAAATTATCTCTAATATTTGATCTATCGATGTCTCTGCAAGGAACCTTCTTTTAGCTAAGTCTTCTAGACCTCTGCTATTCCAAAAGATTCCTTTCATAAATCATCATGAATTTTTTTTCTTAAGATTAACTCCAGCACTTCTCCAAATAGAGGAAGCCGGATAAACCTTCCTTTTCCAGGAACGCTTTGGTCTATCCCCCGCTACCGCTGTTACCTGCATATCCATATTACCGGAGTGACCCTAGGCCTTACAATCTATCACTAGGGGCTCTACATTACCCTCAGACTCCATCCCTTCTACATCCACTTCGGCTTCCGAAGTAGGCATGAGGTCAGTACAAAAGCTCTCAAGAGCCGATATCCCTAAAATGTTAATGTAGGCCTCGTTCATAGGTTTGACGGTGCAATGTTACGAATAATCTGAGAAGCGCACTCAGCTTGTAAGTATACTAAGTTATTAATAGATTTAGCAACTTCCTTTCCATTAGACCCGAGTGAAACTCCTAAGTCATTTGCCTTACCAATTATCTCATGTTCAGTAAAATGCAAAATGGAACAACTCTTATTAAAATACATACCTATAGTTTCCTCGACATCACGAAGCTTGGATGCCCTCATAGCACGCCCTAACTGCAAGTCATCCGCACCTGGTTGCTCCTAGATCTGGATACTAACACACCTGCCAGCCGACACCGGGTTCATGATCCCACCGAATGCGATAATCTCCTCAGTAGTCCTCTCCCAGGGTGTCTTATCCCCAAACGAACACCCGCCCATCCTAGCTGGTGAAGAAATGAGGGGCGCGACCAACATGATAGGTGTTGCTGGAGAAGAGGACTGAAAAGCATCCTGCTCGTTAGTCCCGATCCCCCCCCCACACACACACCGGCCGGTGGCCTAAAGGTCGCCACGGGAGAGAGGTAGGTGAGGGCCTCCTGCCTGCCCCTCCCCATCTCCACGACGGGCCTGGTGCATCGGGCATTTGAAGCAGGAGGGACAGAAGTGAGGGCCTCCTGGCCCTTCCCCCCCTCGAACACGTCATCAGCAGAACATGGTGCCACCTCTATCGGCCTACTAGAAACCGCAACAAGCTGGTCATCAAGCTGTCGGCCAGTCTATCCCTAGATCTCCCAGCTTGGTGGGTGTGCCGTCTCCGACACACAAGCCTCAGTCAACATTAGCGGTAACTCATGTTCCGCTAGGTCATCCATCTCGACTCTGTGACTCCATAGATGGCTAGGGGCCAAAGAAACACAGAATGAACCAAAGCGCATTGTGTTCGTCGGTGTCGTAGATGGTGTTGTCCCCTTAGCAGACTCATCTACCTTAGCAGACTGGGAAGAAGGACCCTTGGCTGCCTCATGAGACGAATGCTTAGCACCCTTCTCTGGATACCCCGGAGCGCCACCCCCCTCTGCCGTGTCCATATGTTGAACCCCATCAAGCTCCTGGAACAACGGTGTATCCTCGATCTAAATATCTAAATCATGCATGACCCCCGCATGAGTCCACTTGACCACATCCGGCACGAACTCAATGTTCACCACACTTACAAGTAACCTCGCCACACCATGTGCACGGGTGAAGGGCATATCTACCTATTATGTCTTGCCACTAAGAGATCCCAAGCTCCAAGTTACCAGAAAATTATTAAGTGGCTTAGGCAGTGCTCCCAAAAAACGAACCTATATCTGAGATAAAGGTGTGCCATGTGGCTCCTTTTGCTACCACTCATCAAATTCCATGATGTAGTTGGTACCCGGCACTCTACACATATCGAACTTAAGGATACGTGATACGTCTCCAATGTATCTATAATTTTTGATTGTGCCATGCTATTATATTATCTGTTTTGGATGTTTAATAGGCATTAATATGTTATTTTATATTATTTTTGGGACTAACCTATTAACCGATGGGCCAGTGCCAGTTTCTGTATTTTTTCCTATTTTAGAGTTTTGCAGAAAAGGAATACCAAACGAAATGAAACCTTCGCAATGATCTTTCTTGGACCGAAAGCAAACCAGAAGACTTGAAGATGAAGTCGGAGACGCAACAAGGAAGCCACGAGGCAGGAGGGCGCGCCCAGGGGGGTAGGGCACCCCCCCCACCCTCATGGCTCCCCTGTCCTAGTTCCTCCGCCTATATATACTCTTATACCCTGAAAACATCCAGGGGAGCCACAAAACCACTTTTACACCGCCGCAACCTTTTGTGCTCATGAGATCCCATCTAGGGGCCTTTTCCGACGTCCATCCAGAGGGGGATTCGATCACGGAGGGCTTATACATCAACACCATTGCCTCTCCGATGAAGCGTGAGTAGTTTACCACAAACCTTCGGGTCCATAGTTATTAGCTAGATGGCTTCTTCTCTCTCTTTGATTCTCAATACCATGTTCACCTCAATGTTCTTGGAGATCTATTCAATGTAATACTCTTTTGCGGTGTGTGTGCCGAGATCCGATGAATTGTGGATTTATGATCAAGATTATCTATGAATATTATTTGGTTCTTCTCTGAATTCTTATATGCATGATTTGATATCTTTGCGAGTCTCTTCGAATTATCGGTTTAGTTTGGCCTACTAGATTGATCTTTCTTGCAATGGGAGAAGTGCTTAGCTTTGGGTTCAATCTTGCGGTGTCCTTTCCCAGTGACAGTAGGGGCAGCAAGGCACGTATTGTATTGTTGCCATCAAAGATCATGATAACCCACAAGAATAGGGGATCACAACAGTTTTCGAGGATAGAGTATTCAACCCAAATTTATTGATTCGACACACGGGGAGCCAAAGAATATTCTCAAGTATTAGCAGCTGAGTTGTCAATTCAACCACACTTGGATAACTTAGTATCTGCAGCAAAGTATTTAGTAGCAAAGTAGTATGATAGTAATGGTAACAGTGATAAATGTAATGATAGCAGTTTTGTAGTGATTGTAACAGTAGCAACGGAAAAGTAAATAAGCAAAGCACAATATGTGAAAAGCTCGTAGGCATTGGATCAGTGATGGATAATTATGTCGGATGCAATTGATCATGTAATAGTTACAACATAGGGTGACACGGAACTAGCTCCAGTTCATCAATGTAATGTAGGCATGTATTCCGAATATAGTCATACGTGCTTATGGAAAAGAACTTGCATGGCATCTTTTGTCCTACCCTCCCGTGGCAGCGGGGATATTAAGGCCTCCTTTTAATAGAGTACCGGACCAAAGCATTAACACATAGTGAATACATGAACTCCTCAAACTACGGTCATCACCGAGAAGTATCCCGATTATTGTCACTTCGGGGTTGTCGGATAATAACACATAATAGGTGACTATAGACTTGCAAGATAGGATCAAGAACTCACATATATTCATGAAACCATAATAGGTTCAGTCTGAAATCATGGCACTCGGGCCCTAGTGACAAGCATTAAGCATAGTAAAGTCGTATCAACATCAATCTCAGAACATAGTGGATACTAGGGATCAAACCGTAACAAAACTTACTTGATTACATGGTAAATCTCGTCCAACCCATAACCCTCCAGCAAGCCTACGATGGAATTACTCATGCATGGCAGTGAGCATCATGAAATTGATGATGGAGGATGGTTGATGATGACGATGGCGACAAATCCCCCTCTCCTGAGCCCCGAACGGACTCCAGATCAGCCCTCCCGAGAGTGATTAGGGCTTGGTGGCGGCTCCGTGTCGTAAAACGCGATGAAACTTCCTCTCTGATTTTTTTCTCTCTGTGAAACGAAATATATAGAGTTGGAGTTGAGGTCGGTGGAGCAGCAGGGGGGGCACGAGGCATGGGGTGCGCCCAGGGGGAGGGGGCACGCCCCCACCCTCGTGGACTAGGTGTGGGCCCCTGGACTTGATTCTTTCGCTAGTATTTTTTATATTTTCCAAAAGTTATCTCCGTGGATTTTCAGGTCATTCCGATAACTTTTGTTTTCTGCATAATAAACAACACCATGACAGTTCTACTAACAACAGCGTCAGTCCCGGTTAGTTTCATTCAAATCATGCAAGTTAGAGTCCAAAACAAGGGCAAAAGTGTTTGGAAAAGTAGATACGTTGGAGACGTATCAACTCCCCCAAGCTTAATCCTTTGCTTGACCTCAAGCAATTCAATTGATAAACTGAAAGTGATAATGAAAAACTTTTACAAACTCTATTTGCTCTTGTTGTTGTAAGTATGTAAAGCCAGCATTCAAGTTTTTAGCAAAGATTATGAACTAACCTTATTAACAATAACACTTAGGTCTCATATTTACTCATATCAATGGCATAATCAACTAGCGAGCAATAATAATAAAACTCGGATGAGAACACTTTCTCAAAACAATCATAATATGATATAGCAAGATGGTATCTCGCTAGCCCTTTCTGAGACCGCAAAACATAAATGCAGAGCACCTTTAAAGATCAAGGACTGACTAAACATTGTAATTCATGGTAAAAGAGATCCAGTCAAGTCATACCCAAGATAAACTAATAGTAATGCATGCAAACGACAGTGTGCTCTCCAGCGGGTGCTTTTTAATATGAAGGTGATGACTCAACATAAAAGTAAATAGATAGGACCTTCACGGAGGGAAGCAGGGATTTGTAGAGGTGCCAGAGCTTGATTTTGAAATAGATATGAATAACATTTTGAGCGGTATACTTTCACTGTCAACCTAACAACTATGAGATCTCGATATCTTCCATGCTACACACATTATAGGCGGTTCCCAAACGAATGGTAAAGTTTATACTCCCCCACCACCAACAAGCATCAATCCATGGCTTGCTCGAAACAACGAGTGCCTCCAACTAGCAACAACCCTGGGGCAGTTTTGTTTTAATTACTTTGATTTGCTTTGATCTTTTTGATCATGGGACTGGGCATCCTGGTTACCAGCCATTTTCTCGTGAATGAGAAGCGGAGGCCACTCCTCTCTAGAATAACCCGCCTAGCATGGAAGATACATACATCCCTAGTTGAAACATGAGCTGCTCGAGCATACAAAACATAATTTCATTTGAAGGTTTGGAGTTTGGCACATACAAATTTACTTGGAACGGTAGGTAAATACTGCATATAGGAAGGTATGGTGGACTCATATGGAATAACTGTGGGGTTTGTGGAGTTTGGATGCACAAGAAGTATTCCCAATTCTTACAGGTGAAGGCTAGCAAAAGACTGGGAAGCGACCAACTGAGAGAGCGACAACAGTCATGAACATGCATTAAAATTAATCAATACCGAGTGCAAGCATGAGTAGGATATAATCCACCATGAACATAAATATCGTGAAGGCTATGTTGATTTTGTTTCAACTACATGCATGAACATGTGCCAAGTCGAGTCACTCAATTCATTTAAAGGAGGATACCACCCTGTCATACCACATCACAACCATTTTAATAGCATGTTGGCACGCAAGGTAAACCATTATAAGCTCCTAGCTAATTAAGCATGGAATAAGTAACTATAATCTCTAATTATCATTGCAAACATGTTTATTCATAATAGGCTGAATCAGGAACGATGAACTCATCATATTTACAAAAACAAGAGAGGTCGAGTTCATACCAGCTTCTCTCATCTCAATTAGTCCATCATATATCGTCATTATTGCCTTTCACTTGCACGACCGAACGGTGTGTATAATAATAATAGTGCACATGCATTGGACTAAGCTGGAACCTGCAAGCATTCAACTCAAGAGAGAAGACAAGGTAATATGGGCTCTAAATTAGATCAACAATCATGCATATGAGAGCCACTAAACATTTTCATTATGGTCTTCTACTCCTGACCCCAAAGGAAAGAAAAGACATAACACTATTTACAAGGGAAAGCTCCCAACAAGTAAAAGAAGAATGAGAAATATTTTTGGGTTTTCTTTTTAATTACTACTACAAGCATGGAAAGTAGACTAACTAATTTTTTTGGGTTTTCTTTAAGGTTTATCAAACACACAAGAAGAAAGCTAGAAAAATAAATTAAACTAGCATGGATAATACAATGAAAGAGTATGGGCACCAACAACTAGAATAATTGTGTGAACATGAATGTCAAGTCGGTGAGAAATACGTATTGCCCCAAGCTTAGGCCTTTGGCCTAAGTTGGTCTATGCCCAAGGAAAGCCTGGCTGATATCCGAAGTTATAACTGGGGTCATACTGAGATGCAGCAGCCAATGCCTCCTGAGCTGTGGCATGTTGGCGAGCTGCCTCCGCTCTCCTCTCGTGCTCGGTAGCCTCCTCCCTGGTTACAATGTATCTTCTTTTTGCCTGGTAATCAAAAAGGGAAGGAGCAGGGAGAGTAACATGGACAGCGCAACATCTGTCAAAGATTAGTCAATATTGGAGGAATTGTTCATTTCTTAAAAGAAAACGATGTCTGACCATCGCGTCATAATCTAAGTAAGTGGGAGGCAACTGCAAATCACCCTCACGTGGGGGTATACCAAGATAATTAGCAACACGGGTCACATAAATCCCTCCAAATAAATATCCAACTAAACCATTATTATGCAACCTACATGCAACAGTTGCTCCCAAGTTATAATCTTTATTACCTAATACAACACTCTTAAGATCACAAAGATCAGGGACTCACATGTGACATGCTTCATCTTTACCATTAATGCATCTACCAATGAAGAGAGCAAAATAATGTAGAGCGGGAAAATGAATGCTCCCTATGGTAGCATGTGCTATATCCCTAGATTCTCCCACGGTGATACTAGCAAGAAAGTCTTTATATTCAGATTTGTGGGGTTCATTAACATTGCCCTACTGTGGGAGTTTGCAAGCAGTTGTAAAATCTTCTAGGTCCATGGTATAAGATTGATCATAAATATCAAACAGGACATTCTAAGAATTACGTGAAGATGTAAATTTAAATCTTCTCACGAATGAATCAGTCAATTGGTAGTGCTGAGGACACTTATCTTGCATGAAGTCCTCAAGATCGGCATTACGCACATATGCGTCAAATTCATCCATGATGCCTGCATTGACCATAAACTCTTCTAACGGCCATTCACAAGACCGCACCTCAGCTTCCCTTGGTGGTTCATCGTCTTGCTCACGCATAGCACGTCTCGGTCCTCTCTTTGTTGAGGAACCACCTTGGTACATTTTCTTGGACATATTTCTTCCTCTGAAAATTTCTGAAATCTTTAGTAACTTCAAAATAAAAGTGAATCAAACTAAACAAGATTGATAGCAACTACTCCCACAAGTGCCTAGAGCCTATATCATGCATTAAAATTACTTGGGACCTCATAAATTTGACAAACAAGCTCAAGAATAGGGTCACCTATGCAGCAAAAATTTAAAATGAATAAAGCACTAGAACACAAACTAATTGGACCAATGGAGGAGTCACATACCAAGCAACAATCTCCCAAAGCAGTTTTATGAATGGAGCTTTGAGCAAGGAGATCGAAAATCGCAGCAAAATGAGCTAGAACTCATGCTTAAGCTGGATGGGGATTTTTTTGGGAGGAAGATGGAGTGTGTGGGTGCAGGAATAAGTGGAGGGGGGCCACCATGGGCCCACGAGGTAGGGGGTGCGCCCAGGGGGAGTGGGCATACCTGGACCCTCATGGCCAGGTGCTTGCCCCCCTGTTGTGTTCTCAGTGCCTAAAATCCTCAAATATTCCATAAAAATCACACTAAATTTGCAGGGCATTTGGAGCACTTTTATTTTCGGGATATTTTTTATTGCAATGATAATTCAGAAAACAGACAGATAATACTATTTTTGCTTTATTTATTCTAAACAACAAAAAGTAAAAAGAGAGTACAGAATGTTGCGCCGTCTAGTTTCATCCATCTCATAATCATCAAAAGGAATCCACTAACAAGGTTGATCAAGTCTTGTTAACAATCTCATTCCGAATAACATGGAACCGGAGAAATTTCGAATAACACTAGGTTACCTCAACGGGGATATGAACATCCCCAATAATAAGAATATCATATTTTTTTCTTGATAGTAGGAAGGGGAAATTCAAAACCTCCAATAATGATATTTGGAATTTTTCCAATAGAATATATGTTGTGAACTGTTACGTCTCCAACGTATCTATAATTTTTTATTGTTCCATGCTATTATATTACTTGTTTTGGATGTTTATGGGCTTTACTTTACAGTTTTATATCATTTTTGGGACTAACCTACTAACCGGAGGCCCAGCCCGTATTGCTGTTTTTTGCCTATTTCAGTATTTCGAAGAAAAGGAATAACAAACGGAGTCCAAACGGAATGAAACCTTTGGGAGCGATCTTTTTGTAAGAAACGCCATCCAGAGGACTTGGAGTACAAGTCAAGAAGCAATCGAGGAGGCCACAAGGGTGGAGGGCACGCCCCTTGCTAGGCGCGCCCCCCTGTTTCGTGGCCCCCTCGGGCGTCCATCAACGTACTTCTTCCTCCTATATATACCTACGGACCCCGAAAACATCAGAGGCGACCACGAAAAACTATTTCCACCACCGTAACCTTCTGTATCCATGAGATCCCATCTTGGAGCCTTCACCGGCGCTCCTCCGGAGGGGGAATCGACCATGGAGGTCTTCTACATCAACACCATAGCCCGATGAGTTGTGAGTAGTTTACCACAGACCTTCGGGTCCATAGTTATTAGCTAGATGGCTTCTTCTCTCTCTTTGGATCGCAATACCATGTTCTCCTTGATCTTCTTGGAGATCTATTCGATGTAACTCTTTTTGCGGTGTGTTTGTCGAGATCCGATGAATTGTGGGTTTATGACCAAGTTTATATATGAGAAATATTTGAATCTCCTCTGAATTCTTTTACGTGTGATTAAGTTATCTTTTCAAGTCTCTTCAAATTATCAGTTTGGTTTGGCCTACTAGATCGATCTTTCTTGCAATGGGAGAAGTGCTTAGCTTTGGGTTCAATCTTGCGGTGTCCTTTCCCAGTGACAGCAGGGGCAGCAAGGCACGTATTGTATTGTTGCCATCGAGGATAAAAAGATGGGGTTTATATCATATTGCATGAGTTTATCCCTCTACATCATGTCATCTTTCTTAATGCGTTACTCTATTCTTCATGAACTTAATACTCTAGATGCATGCTGGATAGCGGTCGATGTGTGGAGTAATAGTAGTAGATGCAGGCAGGAGCCGGTCTACTTGTCACGGACGTGATGCCTATATGCATGATCATGCCTAGATAATCTCATAATTATTCACTTTTCTATTAATTGCTCGACAGTAATTTGTTCACCCATCGTAATAATATGCTATCTTGAGAGAAGCCACTAGTGAAACCTATGGCCCCCGGGTCTATCTCTTATCATATAAGTTTGCTATTTACTTTTATTTTCATCTTTACTTTTCCAATCTATATTATAAAATACCAAAAATATATTTATCTTATCATATTATCTCTATCAGATCTCACTTTTGCAAGTGGCCGTGAAGGGATTGACAACCCCTTTATTGCGTTGGTTGTGAGTTCTTGTTTGTTTGTGTAGGTGCGTGGGACTTGTGAAGAGTCTCCTACTGGATTGAGACCTTGGTTCTCCAAAACTTAGGGAAATACTTACGCTACTATTGCTGCATAACCCTTTCCTCTTCAAGGAAAACCAACGCAAGCTCAAGACATAGCAAGAAGGATTTCTGGTACCGTTGCCGGGAGATCTTTCGCTCAAGTCAAGACTAACAAGTACCCGTCACAAACTTCATCTCCCTCGACATTTACATTATTCTGCCATTTTCCTCTCGTTTTCCTCTCCCCCACTTCACCCTTGCCATTTGTATCCGCCCTCTCTTTCCCAAAATCCTCTCTTTTTCACTTGCCTTTATTGTTTGCTCGTGTGTTAGATCATTTATCTCGTCGTATGGCTTAGTTCGGTCTTGATCCCTTTCTATCTCCCGACTTTGAAGTTCTTCACTCAAGCAAAGACAAGGAGAAAAATTTTAAAAAGATGCTTGGTTTAGAATGGTTAGCAACTTATCGTGGTTGCACTATATAAGGAGATTTCAAAGATTTTTCTTCGTAATTTTTATGTTGGGGTTTAATCTTATCCCATACACAACTCCTTGATTTTGCAAGGCCAAAGGGAATTTTGTTGAAAATTGATGCCTAGTTTTCCACTTACGAAATTATAGAGGGGATAGTAGAGTACTTCCCTAAAAAAAGGGATCACCCCTTACTCAAGAAGAAACCCAAATTCTAGAGAAATTATGTGAATTGCAAAAATTTGTTGAACCTCTTAAAAATATTGGTGGGAACATCAATCAGATGAATAATTTGATTACACTTTGCAATAAGCGGTTGGATGCTTTAGATCAAAAGATCTCCGAGCATGAAGGGAAACGCAAGGAGCCTCTTGGATCCGAGCATAACCTCATTAAAAATATAAATGGCACAACTTAGATCTATCCTCGCTTTTATGCCTAGCTAGCTAGGGGTGTTAAACGATAACGCTAGTTGGGAGGCAACCCAATTTTCTTTGTGTTTTTTGTTTTTGTTTCTGTTTAGTAATAAATTTTGCATCTAGCTTACGTTTAGATGTGTTTCCATGTTTTATTTAGTGTTTGTGCCAAGTAGAACCTATAGGATAACCTATGGTGATAGTTAATTTGATTCTGCTGAAAAACAGAAACTTTGCGCTCACGAGAAAAAATTCAATAAATCACAGAAACGTTATTTTGCATTGATTAGTTTTGATGTAGATCAATAGACAAATTTCCCAGGACATCCTATTTTGGTAGGATTTTTAGAGTTCCAGAAGTATTCGAAAGTTACAGATTGCTACAGACTGTTCTGTTTTTGACAGATTCTGCCTTTCGTGTGTTGTTTGCTTATTTTGATGCATCTATGGCTAGTAAGTAAGGGTATGAACCATAGAGAACTTGGAATACAGTAGGTTTAACACCAATATAAATAAAGAATGAGTTCATTACAGTACCTTATGTGGTGGTTTTTCTATCTTTCACTAACGGACTTTATGAGATTTCCTGTTGAGTTTTGTGTTGTGAAGTTACCAAGTTTTGGGTAAAGATTTGATGGACTATGGAATAAAGAGTGGAAAGAGACTAAGCTTGGGGATGAACATGGAACCCCAAGATATTAAATAATATCCAAAAGCCTAAGCTTGGGGATGCCCCGGAAGGCATCCCCTCTTTCGTCTTCGTTTATCGGTAACTTTACTTGGAGCTATATTTTTATTTGCCACATGATATGTGTTTTGCTTGGAGCGTCTTGTATGATATTATTCTTTGATTTTTATTTTACCACAATCATCCTTGCTGTACACACATTTTGGGAGAATCCCACTTGATTAAAATTTATTAGAATACTCTATCTACTTCACTTACATCTTTTGAGCTAGATAGTTTTTGCTCTAGTGCTTCACTTATATTTTTTAGAGCACGGTGGTGGCTTAATTTTGAAGAAATTTTTGATCTCTCATGCTTCACTTACATTATTTTGAGAGTCTTTTAGAATAGCAGGGTAGTTGCTATGGTTATAAATTTGGTCCTAGAATGATGAGCATCCAACTTGGGTATAATAAAAACTATCATAGAGTGCATTAAACACTAGGATCAATTTGATGCTTGATAATTGTTTTGAGATATAAAGGTAGTAATGTTAAGATTCATGCTAGTGGGTAATTATGAGATTGAGAAATACTTGTGTTGAAGTTAGCAAGTCCCGTAGCATGCACGTATGGTAAAAGTTGTGTGACAAATTTGTTGCATGAGGTACTCTTTTGATTGTCTTCCTTATGAGTGGTAGTCGGGGACGAGCGATGGTCGTTTCCTACCAATCTATCCCTCTAGGAGCATGCGTAGTAGTACTTTTCTTTGAGGGCTAAGTAAACTTTTGCAATAAGTATATGAGTTCTTTATGACTAATTTGAGTCCATGGATATACGCACACTCACCCTTCCACTTTGCTAGCCTCTATTATGCCATGCAAATTTCGCCGGTATCATGTACCCATTATTTACCTTCCTCAAAACAGCCACCATACCTACCTATTATGGCATTTCCATAGCCATTCCGAGATATATTGCCATGCAACATTCCACCGTTCCGTTATTATGACACGTTACATCATTGTCATATTGCTCTTTGCATGATCATGTAGTTGACATTGTAGTCGTGGCAAGGCCACCCTCATAATTTTCATACATGTCACTCTTGATTCATTGCATATCCCGGTACACCACCGGAGGCATTCATATAGAGTCATATCTTGTTCTAAGTATTGAGTTCTAATTCTCGAGTTGTAAATTAATAAAAGTGTGATGACCTTCGTTATTAGAGCATTGTCCCAAGTGAGGAAAGGATGATGAAGACTATGATTCCCCCACAAGTCGGGATGAGACTTCGGACTTTATAAAAATAAAAGAGGCCAAAGAAGCCCATAGAAAAAGAGGCCAAAGAATCCCACCAAATAAAAAAATGAGAGAAAAAGAGAGGAGGGACAATTGCTACTATCTTTTTTCCACACTTGTGCTTCAAAATAGCACCATGATCTTCATGATAGAGAGTCTTTTATGTTGTCACTTACATATACTAGTGGGAATTTTTCATTATAGAACTTGGCTTGTATATTCCAATGATGGGCTTCCTCAAAATACCCTAGGTCTTCGTGAGCAAGCAAGTTGGATGCACACCCACTTAGTTTCTTTTGTTGAGCTTTCACACATTTATAGCTCTAGTGCATCCGTTGCATGGCAATCCCTACTCACTCATATTGATATCTATTAATGGGCATCTCCATATCCCGTTGATACGCCTAGTTGATGTGAGACTATCTTCTCCTTTTTGTCTTCTCCACAACCACCATCCTATTCGACATATAGTGCTATGTCCATGGCTCACGCTCATGTATTGCGTGAAAGTTGAAAAAGTTTGAGAATACTAAAGTATGAAACAATTGCTTGGCTTGTCATCGGGGTTGTGCATGATTAAATACTTTGTGTGATGAAGATAGAGCTAGCCAGACTATATGATTTGTAGGGATAGCTTTCTTTAGCCATGTTATTTTAAGAAGACATGATTGCTTTGTTAGTATGCTTGAAGTATTAATTGTTTTATGTCAATATGAACTTTTTTTTGAATCATTTGGATCTGAACATTCATGCCATAATAAAGAAAATTACATTGAGAATTATGCTAGGTAGCATTCCACATCAAAAATTCTGTTTTTATCATTTACCTACTCGAGGACGAGCAGGAATTAAGCTTGGGGATGCTTGATACGTCTCCAACGTATCAATAATTTTTGATTGTTCCATGCTATTATATTACTTGTTTTGGATGTTTATGGGCTTTACTTTACACTTTTATATCATTTTTGGGACTAACCTACTAACCGGAGGCCCAGCTCGTATTGCTGTTTTTTGCCTATTTCAGTATTTCGAAGAAAAGGAATATCAAACGGAGTCCAAACGGAATGAAACCTTTAGGAGCAATCTCGTGGGCCCTTCGGGCATCCACCGACGTACTTCATCCTCCTATATATACCTATGGGCCCCGAAAACATCAGAGGCGACCACGAAAAACTATTTCCGCCACCGTAACCTTCTGTATCCGCGAGATCCCATCTTGGAGCCTTCGCCGGCGCTCTGCTGGAGGGGGAATCAATGATGGAGGGCTTCTACATCAACACCATACCCTCTCTGATGAGTTGTGAGTAGTTTACCACAGACCTTCGGGTCCATAGTTATTAGCTAGATGGACTCTTCTCTCTCTTTGGATCTCAATACCATGTTCTCCTTGATCTTCTTGGAGATCTATTCGATGTAACTCTTTTTGCAGTGTGTTTGTCGAGATTCGATGAATTGTGGGTTTATGATCAAGTTTATCTATGAGAAATATTTGAATCTCCTATGAATTCTTTTATGTGTGATTAAGTTATCTTTGCAAGTCTCTTCGAATTATCAGTTTGGTTTGGCCTACTAGATTGATCTTTCTTGCAATGGGAGAAGTTCTTAGGTTTGGGTTCAATCTTGTGGTGTCCTTTCCTAGTGACGGCAGGGTCAGCAAGGCACGTATTGTATTGTTGCCATCGAGGATAAAAAGATGGGGTTTATATCATATTGCTTGAGTTTATCCCTCTACATCATGTCATCTTTCTTAATGAGTTACTCTGTTCTTATGAACTTAATACTCTAGATGCATGTTGGATAGCGGTTGATGTGTAGAGTAATAGTAGTAGATGCAGGCAGGAGTCGGTCTACTTGTAACGGACGTGATGCCTATATACATGATAATGCCTAGATAATCTCATAATTATTTGCTTTTCTATCAATTGCTCGACAGTAATTTGTTCACCCACTGTAATACTTATGCTATCTTGAGAGAAGCCACTAGTGAAACCTATGGCCCCCGGGTCTATCTCTTATCATATAAGTTTTCTATTTACTTTTATTTGCATCTTTACTTTTCCAATCTATAATATAAAATACCAAAAATATATTTATCTTATCATATTATCTCTATCAGATCTCACTTTCGCAAGTGGCCGTGAAGGGATTGACAACCCCTTTATTGCGCTGGTTGCGAGCTCTTGTTTGTTTGTGTAGGCACGTGGGACTTGTGAGGAGTCTCCTATTGGATTGATACCTTGGTTCTCGAAAACCGAGGGAAATACTTATGCTACTAGTGCTGCATCACTCTTTCCTCTTCAAGGAAAACCAACGCAAGCTCAAGACATAGCATGAACTTGAGGTTGTTTCCTCGGAAAGTGTACCGTATGCTCATTACCATTAACATGAAAAGTGACATTGCCTTTGTTGCAATCAATAACATCCCCTGCAGTATTCAAAAAGGGTCTACCAAGGATAATCGACATACTATCGTCCTCAGGAATATCAAGAATAACATAGTCTGTTAACATAGTGACATTTGCAACCACAACAGGCATATCCTCACAAATACTGACAGGTATAGCAGTTGATTTATTGGCCATTTGCAAAGATATTTCAGTAGGTGTGAACTTATTCAATTCAATTCTACGATATAAAGAGAGAGGCATAACACTAACACCGGCTCCAAGATCACATAAAGCAGTTTTAACATATTTTCTTTTAATGGAGCATGGTATAGTTGGTACCCCTGGATCTCCAAGTTTCTTAGGTATTCCACCTTTAAAAGTGTAATTAGCAAGCATGGTGGAAATTTCAGCTTCCGGTATCTTTCTTTTATTTGTAATGATATCCTTCATGTATTTAGCATAAGGGTTTATTTTAAGCATATCAGTTAAGGGCATACGTAAGAAGATAGGTCTAATCACTACAAAAAAAAGACACATCCGTGACATTTTGGGCCGAATGAATTTTTTTCTGTCATACATATGACACTTCTATGACGATAATTGAGAAAAAACCCGGTATCATCATAGATGCGGTGGGCTCCTACTTCTATGACAAAAAATCATGACAGTAAATGGGCTTTTCGTCCTGGGCGGGCCGGAGACGCAGCTGCATGACATTCTTTGGGCCGTCCATGACGGGAAAAACCGTGGTAGAAGCGAGGGGGAGGAAAATTTTGGGGAGTTGCCGGTTACGGTGGGAGGTCGGGGGCAGAGCGATGCGCCTTTCTCTCATACGTACGCGCGTGTGTGCGAGGCGTTGTCTCTAACTAAAGTCGAGCGAGGCGTTGGGCTCTAACTGAACCCGAGCGATTGCACTGCAGGCTACGCGTTACTGAACCCGAGCGATCGATCGATGGCTGTTAACTGAACCCGATGGAGCGATTCCTTCGCTACTGCTGCTAACTGAAGCCGATCGATGCTGCCTCTGGGATGAACAGTGAGCGTTGCGGGGGGGGGGGGTTGGATGAACAGTGAGCGGTGGCGTTGCCTCTGGATGAACAGGAACCCGTGGTGTGGAGGGCTGGATGAACAGTAGACGGTGGAGGGGTGGCCGTGGAGGGGTGGTTGAACAGGAACCCGTGGTGTGGAGGGCTGGATGAACAGTAGACGGTGGAGGGGTGCCCGTGGAGGGGTGGTTGAACAGTAGCCGGTGGAGTAGCGCGCGGTGGAGGCTGGATGAACAGGAGCCCGTGGAGGCTGGAGGAGGTCGACGGTAGCCCGTGGAGGCTGGAGGAGGTCGACGGTGGAGATGAACAGTATCCCGTGGAGTCCCGTTTTGCGGTACGCCACACCCCTCCCCCCCCGTTTCGACCGTAGCGCTCCAACACAAGTCCGTTTCGTCCGTTTTGCGGTACGCCACACCCCTCCCGATGAACAGGACCCCCGTTTCGACCGTAGCGCTCCAACACAAGTCCGTTTCGTCCGTTTTGCGGTACGCCACACCCCTCCCGATCAACAGGACCCCCGTTTCGACCGTAGGAGGTCCGTTTCGTCCGTTTTGCGGTACGCCACACCCCTCCCGATCAACAGGACCCCCGTTTCGACCGTAGGAGGTCCGTTTCCTCCGTTCTGTGGTACGCCAGGCCTCGTTTCCATCGCCTGTTCCGTCCAAGCCGGTTGGCTCCCACGCGTTCCGTTGCCTCCCGATGAACACGACGCATTCCGTTGCCTCCCCATGAACACGACGCATTCCGTTGCCTCCCCATGAACACGACGCATTCCGTTGCCTCCCCATGAACACGACGCATTCCGTTGCCTCCCCATGAACACGAGCCCTCGCCGTACGTATGCGCGACTAGGCGTTCGAGACCCCGCCCGTATGTACACATACGTGGCCGTATTTTCTTTCTTGCACCCTGGCCGCTGTACATACGTGTACATGCTACGTGCGCGCCTCTACTACGACACGTACGCGCCTCTACTACGACACGTGCGCGCCTCTACATCGACCAGTATATATGTACGTACAAGTTCGCGACCAGAATGACAACGCTACGTACGCTTCGACCAGGTGGGTCCCGACTGTCAGGCAGTTCCTTGCGTGCGAAAATGTAGCTGGTGGGTCCCAGCAGTCAGAGGGGCGAATCGTTTTTTTTGCCCGGACGCACTTCCTTTGCGTGCGAAGATGTAGCTGGTGGGTCCCAGCAGTCAGGGGGGCGAATCGTTTTTTTTGCCCGGACGCACTTCCTTGCGTGCGAAGATGTAGCTGGTGGGTCCCAGCAGTCAGGGGGCGAATCGTTTTTTTTGCCCGGACGCACTTGCTTGCGTGCGAAGGTGTAGCTGGTGGGTCCCAGCAGTCAGGGGGGAAACATTTTTTTCGCTAAATATGGTGGCCCATCCGGTGGGTCCCCGCTGTCAGGTGGAGGAATAATTATTTTGCGCGTAATAAGGAGGCACTTCCTTGCTGCGGCCGTGGACCCAGCTGTCAGCCTCTCCACGTACAGTCCACGTCCGATGGAAGCCGTTCCTTGACCACGTTGACCACTCCGCGCCGAGAGCACCAGGGCGGTGGACGACGGCGAGGCCTAGGAAGGGGACGACGCGGAGCCGGGGAAGACGCGGCAGTGGATGCCCACGCGTAGAGGAGTACGAGGGTTCACTGGTTCGCTGCGGTGTGAGGCTGCCGTCGCCGCAGAATAACAGGGGGTGTGGGTGAGTAGAGGGATGGCCTGGCCAGCGGTGGGAGTAGTAGGAGGCGGTGATGCCTCCGCCGCATCGCAGCCGGCCACGGGAGGCAGGAGCACGAGGCACGACCGGCGCTGGTTTGGGCGGCTGGAGCAAGAAGACCAGAGGTTGAAGAAGCACTACGGCCGTTGGATGGACATCGTACGGTCACTGGAGCTAGAATCGTGCATATTGACTAAGTTGACAAAGCCCTCCGTCCCCGTCAACTTAGTAGGCCCACAAGTCAGCCTGCCACTATACTGGGTCCCAGCTAACAGGGGGAGTATTCATTTTTTTGTGCGTAATAAGGAGGCACTTCCTTGCGTACGAAGATATAACTGGTGGGTCCGAGCTGTCAGAGCCGGCCGCGGGGAGGAGGGAGCAGGCAGTCCCGCCGGCGCTTGTTTGAGCGGCTGGAGCAGGAAGAGCAGAGATTGAAGAAGCACGACGGCCGTTGGATGGCCATCCAACAGTCACTGCTTGTGCGTCAACCTTTTTTTAGGAAAGCCTCAAATCTGTGGAAAACAGCATACAACCCATCTGCCATTATTTTTAATAATTTACAGCCCATTTGCTAATTCTTAAGGTTTTTTTGGAGCCCATATTCTTTTTGTTAGCATTACAGCCCATATTGTGGCCACGGTTAAAAACTTATACGAAATTTTGCATATTTCGGTGCGGTCCGAACTGTTTTTAATCCCGAAATTTCGACTCACATTCAAACTGATTTTAAAAATAAATGTATATCAATATAAAATCCAACAAATTCTCCACGCATAAAAATTAATGTAATTTAAAATCTCGAAATGAAAAAAAAGATATTTGAAACTAACTGCCGGTTTGATGTGTTTTAAAAATGTACAACCCATTTCTCATTACTGATGGGCCATTTTCTCGGCCAGCCGAATGAAAGCTCTCCTCGTCTTGAAAGATTTGCAGCCCAACAGGCCTGACAAAGCGACTTACTTGGCAAATCACAAAAAAACTGGGCTGTGGCCGTGGACCCAGCTGTCAGCCTCTACACGTACAGTACTCTCCCGATGGAATGTCGTTGACCACATTGACCACGCCGCGCCGAGAGCACCAAGGCGGTGGACGACGGCGAGGCCTAGGAAGGGGACGACGCGGAGCCGGGGAAGACGCGGCAGTGGATGCCCACGCGGAGAGGAGTACCAGGGTTCACTGGTTCGGCTGCGGTGTGAGGCTGCCGTCGCCGCAGGGCCTGGCTAGCGGTGGGAGTAGTAGGGGGCGATGAGGCCTCAACGGCAGCACAGCCGGCCACTGGAGGCAGGAGCAGGCGGTCTCCCCGGCGCTGGTTTGGGCGGCTGGTGCAAGAAGAGCAGCGATTGAAGAAGCAGCAGGACCGTTCGATTCAAATCCAACGGTTACTGCTGCTAGAATCGTTTGTTGACTAAGTTGACAAGCCCTGCGTACGCGTCAACGTAGTAGGCCCACAGGTCAGCCTCCCAACCGGTGCGCCCCAGATGTCAGTGGGAGGAATCATTTTTTTCGCGTAATAAGGAGGCAGTTGATTGCGTGCGGCCAGGCCAGCGGAGGGAGTAGGGTGGGCCGGGGAAGCCTGCGCGGCATCACAGCGGGCCACAAGAGGAGGGAGCAGGCAGTCCCGCCGGCGCTAGTTTAGGCGGCTGGAGCAGGAAGATCAGAGATTGAAGAAGCACGGCGGCTAGAATCGTGTGTTCACTGACAAAGCCTTGCGTAAACAAGTCAGCCTCGAAATCTGTGGCGTGTACAGCCCATTTGCTATTATTTTTATAATTTTTACTCATTTTCTAATTCATATGGAATTTATTGCAGCCCGTTTTCCATTTTTAGAATTGCCGGCCATTTTCTGGTCAGTACCAGGGTCAAAAAATTAACTAAATATGTGGGAAATTTTTGCTGGGGAACGAAATATTCTTAATCCAAAAATTAATAGCCATACTAAAACAAATTTAAAAATAAGTTAGTACTATGTCATGTTAAATCCAATGAAATACGTATAAGATATCAGTGAAGAACAAAATTCAAAAAAAACTAATATCCCATTTGCTCGTCTTGAAAGATTTGCAGCCCAGTAATTCGGAGAAAACAAATAGGCCTAGCTTGGGTATTCTTCAAAAAGAAATACTGGGCTACCTATTTTCCCAAAGAACTGGTGCATGAGCATTTAGCTTTATTTATTTATTTACTTATTTATGTTTAGGGGACCATGAGCATGTACCTGGGCCGGATTCATGTGAGAGCGTCCCTTCCAGTTAATTATGGGCTTCTCTATTGGGCCTTCATCAGTGGGCTGCATGTTATCAACAAGTGGAAAATGTGTTCCGTACGAAAAATAGTATGAGCTACGTACGGTACGGGGCACTAAAGGATCGAACCGTGCAACGACTTCCAAAACATTGTGTTTGTCGTTCTAACAACACATTTATATTCAACCAACAGACGAAATATACTACTGATTGTACATTGAAAACAGCAGCAGCAGCAACCAGGGCTGGGGGTGCAACAGAAGCAGTAAGCAGGCCAGAAGAGTGAAGACGCAGCTCTCTCTTCCAAACCAAACATCAGCCATCATTACAAAAGGGCTACCAAAAAAGAACAAGTGTATGCATCAAACTAAATAAAGATCCTACTACACCAAGTGTACGCATCTAACTAACTGGCTCAGTTAGACGTTACTATTTATTAAGCTGTGGAGATTGGCTGACGGCTTGAACCAGATGGGTGCCTGACGGGGGAAACTCCAGCCAGCAGGTCGAAGTCTGATACTTGCGACCCTCTCTCCTACTTTGGGCTGCAGAGCGTGGCGGCACATATCAGGGTATGGTGCATGCAGAGACGCATGGTACGCTGTGTACACACAGTTTTGCCTGATGAACGAAACCGCGCTGCCATCATGATCCTTGCCGTCGGTTATCTCCTGGTTAATCGGATAATTCAGTCCGACAAACAGAGAGCGTGTGCCAAGGCTACTTACCAGCCTCCAGTCAAAAATTCCTGAAGGCCCAGAGAAGCTGGGATCCTGCTCAAAGACCTTGCAGTGACTGTGATTGTATTCCGCGAAACAACACGTCCGGTACGTGCGAACGATCATCAATCTTTCGCCGTCGTCTGATCGAGCCAGGAACCACCTGCAACTGCCATGCCGCTTTTCTTTGAAAGGTTCTGGGATTAGGAAGGGTAGGGACACCAGGCGGCCTACAACATCATATCAAGTTGGAGTCAAATAAAAAAGGGCTCTTGATTTAGTCAATCTTAAGAACAGCATGTTATGAGCATGAATATTTTTTCAGTAAATGTTGACAGTAATATAAGCAAGCCATCATGATATCATAGGAAAGTAACATACTGCTGTAACAGCCGTTTGTAGCGATGACTGGAGTAGGCCAGCAATACGTCCAGCCATAGAAGGAGTCGACAGCGTAAATGAAGCCCTTGTGTTCAATGGCATCAGAGAACCATGGAGGATGTATGATCCTGCGATGGACGTGCAGATTTATCCACTTACCGCAGTGACCTGTCAGATAGGCGAGACCGCGGTTGAAGAACGCAATTAGCCTGAAATCTTTATAATTCCCAGATCTTGTGGGCACTTGGCAGATTACAACCTTGAGCAAATCAAACTTGGTATCATGTTGGCTACTGTAAGATTCCGAGTATTCTGGGCCGCGGTGCCAAAGCAGTGCAGTGTTAATCGAAGGAAGGGGGATCAATCGCCGGGTGTAGACCTCCACGAGCATCCAGCTGCCGCGACCGTCGACGAGCACCATCCAAGACGTGTTCATGCCGACCCAGTACATACCGTTAATGTAGCTGAGGCTGACGGGGATCGGATCGCAGTGAAGGGGGTTGATGCTCGCCACCCTACGATCGTTATGCTGCGTGACACGCCGTTTCTGAAGATCAGGCGGCATCAGCAAGCAAGGAGCTGGCTTAAAAAGCTCCGGCCTGAGGGCTTTGAGTAAACGGTACAGCCCCGACGAGCACGCGGCGAGCGGCATGGTACTGAGATTGTCCACACGCGAAACAATGAGCTTGATTACCTCTGTGGGGAGCGAATTCCAGCCACTCTTTCGGCGGACGCTGCTCGGTTCTGCCATTGTTAGTGCTTGGGTTTCGGACGAGGGGGGAGGCGCCTTAGCGGGGATGGAAGCTTGGACGAGATTATGTGCGGACAAAGATGGAGAAGCGAATATGTGCTGCGGGAAGTGGACAGGTGATGATGACTACAGCACGCCGCTTGACTTACGAGACACATACCAGCAGCGTAGGGTCATATCGATGCCAGACAACTTGCTTGAGTGATCACAGTACTGGTACTCCCTACAGTACCTACTACAGTACTATGCCCTAGCTTGCTAGAGTAGAGTAGTAGAGTAGGACTCTGCTCTACTACTAGCACCGGAGGAGTAGTATATTCTAATCTAAAATAGTTACAAACTTCGATGCCCGATCGTGGAACGACTACGAACCGTGCTCAAAGACCGTGTCTACGTGGTGTTTGGACTTATATGCAAAAAAATAGCAAGATGCCCGTGCATTGCACGGCACACCATCATCACCAACTCGGTTTTTTCTCTACTCCTACTCCTATAAAAGACTCAGTTGGTGATGATGGAGGCGAGGAGGCGTGTTCAGCCGGGCGTGCAGCGGACGGCGCAGCACTATTCGATTTGTTATAAAAAAGTACTTGTAGAGATAGAGACATAGGGAGGAGCACGAGGTAAGGCCTTATCTGTAAATGTGGAGAGAGGTGCGGGTATCTTTTGTAAAATTGTCATAGTTGGCTTTATATCCGTCAGATATAGATCGGACGGTCTATATTACAAGATGGCAGGCAAACCATCATCACCAACTCGGTTTTCTATAAGAGTAGATATATATAGATATAGATAGATAGAGACTAGGGAGTACTAGTAAGGACACCATCTACTGCTTCGTGTGCTACTCCTGCGCTCCATTCGGCGGCCGCAACGTCCCCTACAGCCACTCCCTCCTGCGCTCCATTCGGCGGGCGCTGTTGAAATCTGGGGAGCGCACTCTCGCGACTGCTGGCAGCCACGACTTCACCGACGACGACTTCTTCCCCAACCTCGGCAACCTCTTCCTCAACGACATGGGCGACAACCTCAACGCCAACGGTGCTGCTCCCGTTGCACCGTATGTGTTTCTGTCCTTCCTGTTCGAAATCGTGGTAGAATTCATGTTTCTACTCTGTATCCTACTACTATGCTAGTCCACATGATTAGTTTCATCTCTGTTATAGCCGTCATGATTTATTTTGTGCTTATTCGGATTAAATCTCGTAGTAACTTGCTCACATATTCAACTGGCGCAACGTCCCCTACAGCCACTCCCGTTTCATGGACGGCCTGGTCGATGCCTCCAAGGAGCCCTTCGTCCACTGCTATGAGTGCCCGATGCCGTTTTGTGGCTCGCCGGCGGACATGGTGCATCACCTCACGGATGCGTGCAGCGGTCACTGCTGGCCCTTGGCGGAGAACATCAAGTACGACACGTGCTACCGGTTCACCATGCCGGAGTCGCTGGAGGATCACCGCCGCCTGCTAGTCTCGGAGGAGGACGGCAGCGTCTTCCTCTTGATCGTGGGCACCGGCGAGGCCCGCGCAGGCCGCCGCCCCGTCTTTGTAGCGTGCGTCAGGGGCGTCGCCGCTGACGCTGACACTGACACGAGGCAGATGTACGGGTGCAAGGTCAATGTTACTACCCCTCCGGGTCACGTGGGCGGCGAAACCGGCCTCATCGGACAGACTTGGAATCTGAGGAGCTGGGACTATCCCGCCAATGTGGACTTGGAAAACCCATGGCATCCGTTCTATCCTTTACCCGCCGACTCGGTGCACGGGGACTCCAAGGAGGTTCACCTGGACATACGCATTATCAAGTGCACTTAGAAAACATGTAGTGTGTGTGTGGGCGCTTATGGCCCGTGTCTTTGCCGCTTTTGATTCTGTAAGCTTGTCGTTCAACTTGAGTGGCTTTCGCCGCAGTCCTTCCTTTGAACTGCTCCTCTCAGTGAGCTGATGTAAGACACTTTGGGTTTCATTTGATAATGGAACCGGGGAGGAGCCTCCCTGTTCTTCTAAAAAATACGCATTATCAAGTTAAATGTTGATCATTAGTCTTCGCTCAATGTAATCCGCTGTCTAAGCATGTGGAGACTTCCATGCAGGATCTTGCTCTATTGGAGTATCGCGCATGAATAAAAGTGTATCCGTTTATGGTTTAGTCTAGAATCTTCCATGTATGAATTTTTACTATAGTACTGGTGAAAGACTTACGATGAACCATTTCTTACATCTCCTCTGCCCCCTTGCAAGTCATCCTGATTTAATCCCTCCGTCTAGGTGTATAAGGGCATGGTTAATATTACTTAATAGTATAGCCAACTGTTGACTATAAGAAAGTGCCATGTCATCTGTAGCCAACATGTATAACAATCGATACTCAAAAACTAATTCTTAAAGATCATTTCTTGCAAAGCACAATAAGTGTTATTTCTTCACAAGTTTTGGATGCAGGTTGAACAGTTGAACGCTTTTGTTTGCAAAAGATACCTTTTTATCTATTTCACCCGGATGTTTGTGAGCTCTAGAGATGAGATAATATCCGAAGAAACCTATCGATACCCGTTACACATGAGATGACCCCCACATCCTTTGTCAAAATAAACAACTCCCCGATCAATGCATTTCACTCTTCGGTGCAACGCACGGGCACCTTACTACTATAGATTAGTACGACCAAAAATTGAACTAACATTATATATAGTACGATAAATACTGATGCATGTCACCTAAAATTATATCATTCAAAACTATGTTCAAATACGAATCCAACGATATAGTTTTTGTTGACATGCACTAACATTTTGTCAGTTAAATCTTCAGTCAAATTCAATGGGGGACTAATAAACCACGACCGATGTAGTACAAGTGTAGAGGGCGGCGCTGCACGGGAGTCTCACCTCTCACCCCGCTCGTGGCGCGGCAGTAAAGCCGTCATATCACAAAACCCAACCACTCCCAGTAATAAATGGCCTGGTAAAATAAACGGACAAGCAACCATCACATCCCTCCGTCTTTTTTGCATTTCATCTCTCTGCATTTACTTTCTCCGGTTCATCTCCCACGCTCGATCCCTAGCTACTACTCCTAGGGCCAGTTCTTTTGGCGGCTTCCCCAGCTTTTCCCACAAGACTAGTCACAGTGGAGAGTAACAATAAGGCGCCTCACTCATTTATTTGGGCTTCTAAACTACTACTCCGTCCTGGTTTATTCCTCACCATTGTAATTTGTGCTAAATTTTGACCAAAGATTTAACTGATAAAATGTTACTCAAAACACTTAGGCGCGGTGCATCTAGGTGTGTAAGTCATCTTACGAAAACCAAATAATCCGAAAACACTTAGGCGCGGTGCATTAACTTCTACCTCGTTTCTTGTTTCTTGACATATCAACCAATAAGAGATAAAGAGTGTGCATGCTTTTAATGACTTGAGATATCAAACACGACATGCAGTGGTTAGTTCATTGCATGCAATACTATTAATTAGCAAATAAACATTAACGTTTCTCGTTTTCTCCTCCTCCTTGGTCACGGTGCACAGAGAAATAACCACAGAGAAGGAAGCTAAAAGTAAACAATCAAACGAGCATTTTTGCATTTGTTTTGCATTAAATCGTTTCACAAGCTTGACTAGTGTTGTTTTTTCCACTTTTACAGAAACCGCATCGTAATGTTCAAATGTGCATTTGCACGTACATAAGTAATAGTGGTACTCCCTCCGTCTAGGTGTACAAGTCTTCCCTCCTTTTTGGTCACCGGGCACAACCAAAGATGACTTATTGACCTGGATGGAGGGAGTAGCACAGTCTGCAAGCATATATTGAGAGAGACGTGTAGTCTGATAGTATATAGTAAATTTTGTGCTATATGCACGTACTTGCAAAATGCGTAATAATACACAACGTTTCCAAACTTTCCCTTTTACATACTTAATTAAGGATGCTAAAAATTCCTGAACGTTCGGGATTTATCATTTGTGTCCCAAAACTAATGAGATCGCCTTAGGAAACAAAAATTATACTCCTCCTTAAAGCCACGGCGCTTGCAGGAGCGCTTGCGGCACGCCATGAGTTCCCTGGTGCGCGGCTGTTTCCCAGCGCGCCGACACAACGCCTCTTCCTCAGCCTTGCAACTCACGAGGTGATGATTGGCGGCTTGCCGGCGGGCGAGCGCGATCTCAGCGGTGTGGTGATCCGGCGCTAAGAGGTACTCCTCCTCGCTGGAAGCGTGCACCCGGTCCACGTACTGCCAAGCATAGATGAGGCGCTTGGGACCGATTGCACTCAAGGCATCGGCACGGGTGTCCTCCGCCACCCTCACGGCCCTCGCACGAGCCTTCTGCCAAAGAACCAATTGCTTGACTCTCTCGGACGCGACATAGATCTCCCAGAAAGCTTGTTGCGCGGTGCGCTTCTCTTCCCCGGCCTTCTTTTCCGCCTCTATTTTGGCGCGCTCTACTGGAGGCAAAGCCTCCCACAAGGCAACATCCATTTCTTTCCAAAGCTCCTCAAGGCTGAGGGGCTCGGCGGGCGGCGCGACGTTCTCCTCGTAGCGGGGAGTCGACGCGTCCTCCGACGCGCGTGCCGGCGAGATTGAGAATGCCGATGCGTCCACCTAGACGCGTCGCGGCGAGGAGTGGGACGCCGACACGTCCTCCTCAACTAGTGGCGGCGAGGAACGGAACGGCGACGCGTCCTCCTCGACTAGTGGCGGCGAGGAACGGAACGGCGACGCGTCGCGTAGCGGCGAAGAGCAGAACACCGACGCGTCCTCCTCGACTAGTGGCGGCAAGGAACGGAAAGGTGACGCGTGACCGTCCGCATGGTGCAGCGAGGGGCTCCTAGGGCTTGGGAGGGGAGATGCCATGCTGGTCGACGTGAGAGGGAGGGGAAGGAGATAGCGATGAACGTGAACGTGAGGGGGAGGAGATAGCGATGTCGTGGGAGGCACAGTATTTATAGCGAGCAATGGCACACCTACGTAAGATATGGACTGAGCTGCACTAACTTAACTACAGGTCCAGTTGCGTCACTGACATGTGGGCCAGTACACTGCTGGGCCCGTATGTCAGTGACCCAATGCACCTGAAGTTAAGTAAAAGCTACGTGGGCATATTTGTTGGAGTAAATTATGGGGGAGCGAAGGGGTGGAAATATTGCTGGTCACAACGGATTGGACGAGCGTGGGGGGAGGAGAGTCATGCATGCAGATTTTTTCACACGGGGTGGAGTGGTGCGACTGCCGGAGGGAGAAGGAGAGTTTGGCAGGCATATTGTTTCCATACATGGAGAGGAAAAGATTTGGAGACGAACGGGCTTCCTGCAGGTATGGGGAACGGTGCATAATAAGTCATCTTGCATGCCGGGCTAGGTATAGTCTCAAGTCATTAAAAACATACACGCCCCACACATGTTCATATTTCAAGGTGCACTAAATTATTGCATGCGATGATTAAGGCTGGCCATCATGGTGGTATCTTAGCTGGTACACGGGAATAGCAAACATGCTGATGTGGCAAAGAATTAAAGAAGAGAGGGGTTTAGACTAACTAGTGGTCATGCATGCATTGGTAAACACATTTTTTTGTGAAGAACGACAACATTAGTTGAGTACTTTTGCAGACTTCAAAAACTATTCCACCGCCTCTACTATCTTGCTAAGAGTAGGTGAAATTTTTGAGTCGAGCCCTTTAAACTAGAAGGGAGGTAGTGGTACTCTAATAGCTAGGTGTGTAAGTCATCTTACGAAAACCAAATAATCCCAAAACACGTAGGCGCGGTGCATTAACTTCTACCTCGTTTCTTGTTTCTTGACATATCAACCAATAAGAGATGAGGGTGTGCATGCTTTTAATGACCTGAGACTATCAAACATGACATGCAGTGGTTAGTTCATTGCATGCAATACTATTTAATTAGCAAATAAACATTAATGTCTCTCGTTTTCCCCTCCTCCTTGGTCACGGTGCACAGCCTAAGATGACTTACTCACCTAGACGGAGGGAGTATCAACATTCACAATGTCAAATCAATATTTTTACACTCATTATAAAACGTAGTTCTTATACTCATTATAATCAGTATTGTAGATATTGATATTTTTAGTATAAATTTGGTCGTGGGATTTCATTGATGCCTGTCAAAGCGTGGAGGAAGCGGAGCTTAGGGCTTGCATTGCCGGTCTCTACATAGGTATTTCTCTTCATAATCCTGTAATTTTAGAGACTGATTGCGCTTTTGTGGTAGCGTCTCTTGCATCGGGGGACTATGACAGGTCTGCTATGCGTGACCTGAAGATGAAAGCGTTGAGCATCTCGAAGTTGATCAACAATCTTCAATTGTCAAAGATTAGCCGTTCGGCCAATAAGGTGGCACACTTAATCGCTAAGTATAGCTTTGACAATAGATTAGATGGTATTCTTGTAAATAACGTACCGCCCTGTGTGGTGAATATTGTATCGAATGAGTGTACTGGTGTGGCTGGTTAATTAATATAAGGTGGTGTTTAAAAAAAGTATATATTTGGTCAAACACTTTGCAAACGGTTGACGGGAGTAAAAAGGACCAGAGGGAGTATCATGTATGCGGAGTAGGCAAAAAAATTGCTCATTTTTAGCCGGTCGAAGTCTCAAAGGGCGCGACCGCGCGAGGGAGGCGAAGGTCGTGGGAGGCGCGACGGTTGACGGAATTAAGTGAAGTTACATCCACGCGCCGGCATGGCGTGCGAACAGGCAGAAGCTATACCGTCAGGCCTACAATATGGGTCTAGTAGACATGACATCTAGTGGGTCCCGCATAGTTCTCGAGAACTCTTTGGGGGCTTGCAGCCATTTATCCACCGGGCAAGCCAGCAACCCGACGCTGTTCGCACACCCTACTCGTCCCTGTCTTCTACCTCACAACAGTTCGCTCCCAGTCGTCCCGTCCTTTCACATTAGTTCGCTCCCAGTTTTTGCGGGGTACAACAGTTCAACTTCTCCTAACCCTCCTCCAAAATCCATGGCCTCCCAAATCTCCATGGTCGCCGCTGAGTACCAGGTTAGAGCCATCACCGGCGATCAGTTCATCGTCATCTACACACGTGGATCCGCGACGGTGAAAGCATGGCTTGCTCGCTTCCTATGCATGTTCAACAGTTCAACGGATGAGTGGGTCGCTGGGCTAGATGTTGAGTACACCACAGTCCTGGGACGAGAGAAGGATCTAAAGGACGAAGAGAGGAAGAAGCCCGCCGTGATCCAGGTTTGCGTACATAAAGTTTGCTTGGTCTACCACATATGCCATGCCGACGTTGAGTGCCAGGATTTTAAGAACTTCCTCAAGGACAAAAGAGTGAAATTCGTTACTGTAGGCTTTAAGAACGACAAAGAAGTCCTGCGTCGGATAGGTCTCGTTGTAGGCCAGCCCTTCGATCTCCAGAAGGCAAGCCTGGTGTCCTCCTCTCAACCTTCAATGCTGACCCTGGCAGCAGCCATGATTGATCCTTCGTACGCTAAACTGAAGAAACCTCATCACGAGTTTCATCATGCATGGGAGTCGAAGACATTAGATGAAGATCACATCATGTACACAACAATGGATGCCTACCTTTGTTTAAATATCTACATGGGTTGGATGAAGAAGCAGAGCCCAGTGTCCGGTTCAAGCAAAGAAGCGTCGGCGAAGAGGAAGAGGAAGAGGGACGAGGACGAAGTCGAGGACGTGGACTCGGACTCCGAGTAGGTGGCAGTGCCGTCGCTCATGCTGGTTCTACTATAGTGTCAAGATGACTAGTTGCTTATTATATTTTCAAGGGTGTGTTGTGCTGAGGCCCCAGCAGAACAATGTTTATGTTCTTTCTCGTTATTTGAACTGTTTAGTACGTAGAGTAGTACTAGTACTATGTCTTACTACTGTTCTTCTTGTAGTTGGTACTACTGCTCGTACCTTCGTGTTCCCACTGTACTTAATACGTTCGTCCTAGTAGTATAATTTGGGTCAGTCGATTTGTGAAAGAAGTTCGACGGAGCGAAGGAAGAAGACGGCAGAAGAGGTGGAAGAAGCCCTTCTAGCCATCCATGTTGCATCAAACGGCTCACATGAGTTGCCTGACCCAAATTGCTCCTTCAGATTGCAGGATCCACGTGGCATTCAAGGTCTCGAAGGTAGATTTCGCGTCCGCACCTGGTTTGCGGGCTCGACGCACACGCGACTGGCTTCTGCCGCGACAGCCACCATGCGTGCCTCCTCCGCGCGGGCGGAGACGAGAATGACATGCTAGTTCCTCCTCGCCGACATGCTGGAGCATGCGCTCGTCCTCCTCTTTGTACGCTGCGTGCATAGACACGACTCCACCAGCTGCTCGCGTGCTTGGCAATGCGGCGGCATGGCGAGGAGGGACTGCAGACGATGTGAGCGGGCGAGCCTTTGGCTTCATGGCACAGGGATGGCGGCGACACGGCGGTGATGGGCGAGAAATTGTTGGCCGGAGCAGGCGGGCCCCAGCATGCGCAACGGCTGCGGCGGCATATTGATGAGTGCACGTATGGGAGCTTACTTTAGTTTTATATGAGGTTGGTTAAACTTAAAAGAAAACCGTACTAGTACACATAAACATTAGACTTAGGCAGCGCTTTTTTTTAAGTTAGTACCAGAACCACGATACGGAAGCCTGTGCAAGCGCGTGAACCGCGGCCGCGCGGTCGATTGAACGGTGCGTCACCAGGTCGCGCTCGAAGGACATCCACTGAAACTTTTTGTGTGTGTGAAAACAATCCTCGAATATTACTCAACTTTTTTTTCCTGGGAAAGTTCTTGACACTGCAATATTTCCATATATTTGAATTTAGCTCCAGTTTGTGTTTATTTGGATTTGGACATTTTAGGTGCGCCCTAGTTTTTTGTAATACTTATTTTGTGTGTGTGTGACTGAGAGAGAACGTGTGTATGTTTCCATATGTGTGTTGTGGCAGAAGGGCAATGTGGAGACGGTGTGCGTGTGATACAGACATAGAGAGGTGTGAATGTGCAAACGATCATGCATGAGTGAGACATAGACAGATGCCGATACGTTGTGTATACATGAGAGAACGGTCTTCTAGTTTACTTGTGTGTGTGTCCCTCGCACGTTCGCATGCGATACGTTGTGTGAGAGAGAGAGAGGGGGGGGGAGCATCCGTAACACAACAACCATCTCTCTCGATTCGTCCGTCCCTCGCACGTTCGCATGCAACATATGCATCAACGCGCACATTTTGACACCCTCACTCGGCCCCTGCCCACCTCAAGGCCCGCGCAATCTCTTCGTGAATACTCATTTCTCTCCTTAGGTTTGTTTTCGCTCAATATCTGACATACACACACACATACACACACACATGGACACACACGCACGCACGCACACACACACGCACGTGCACGCACGCACGCAGCACAACACACACACACACTCCCCCAAGCACACAATTCATCCCCATCCAAGGTTATACGGCGACCACTCTCGCTTGTGCTTCTTTGCACCCCAACATGCACAACACCTCAATCTTCAAAGAGGGCATCGAGCAGATCGAAGACGGCAACCACACCGCGCTAGAGAATGCGGGGTCATTTGGAAGCAGGGTGATGTGACGACGATTGACTGACTCCTCCCCCCCCCACCCTCTCTCTCTCTCTCTCTTGCACAAAATTACCAGTCCCTCTCTCCCCCGCACAAAATTTTCAATCCCTCAACCCATGAGATCCTTCCCCTCTCGTCCATGTTTTTCCAGCTCTCTCATCAAACATGTTGTCTCTTCTCCTTCCACGTATACAGAATCACGTATATTACATGTCTCCATCTTTCTCACAGACCTAACTTCTTCCTCTCTCTCTCTCTCTCTCTCTCTATGTGTGTGTGTGTGTGTCTCGTTAGGTTTGTCTCCTACTCTCTCATCCACATACATACAATCTTTCCCGCCCTATCTGCTCCATCTTCAAAAGCTCTCTCTGCACGTTTCATTCACACAATGGGATATGTCAAAATGTTGCTTCTATAATGGCTGATGTAGAGTTTTGGTTGTTTTTGTTGCATCCTACAAAGTAATAACTATGAAATGCATTTAGATTCTCATTTGACTAGGATTATGTGAGTTTGAGCATGTTGTGAAGCACTATAGACCTTGTATACATCTTGGGATTCGACAATGATTGTAACTATTGAATTGTATAGACCATTACATTCGAAGTCAATAGCCTAATATATTTATTTCACAATTTCAACAAATGATTAGTTCACTACAAACTAAGAAAACAAATGCGTACTCCCTCCGTTTTTATTTAAGTCCGCGTATTAGAGTTGGTCAAAGTCAAGATTTGTAAACTCTTAGAAAGCTTATAACAAAAAGTATTAACATATACAATAACAAATAAATACCATTAGATTCATTATTGAATGTACTTCCACATCATACATATTTGTTATGGTAAATGTTTATATTTATATATAAACTTGGTCAAACTTTAGGAAGTTTGACTTCGGTCAAACCTAATATGCAGAGTTTACTACTACTACTCGCTAGTTGCTTAGCCGAATCACTCAACATGCCACACGGGGAGTCCAGTGTCACAAAATTTTGAGGTCGGCGGGTAAATCTTCCGCGACCCTGATTCGAGCAGTGGGAAGTTACCATCATAGCCTTCGGAACAGGCCTACGTATGATGCTTGGTAGGGGGCTGTTTTCGTAACTTCAGGTTCACCCTACCCAACCAGCCCCACCCGGCACCCAGAGTAGTACACTTGAATACTCCCCATTATCTATCCCCACCACAAAATAGACTTCTCCATGGCACCGCAGCCTTCGTGCTCCTCCCCTTTACATCGGCGCACTCGTCCACTTCAGCGCATACGCCTCATCGACGACCTCGTACGCTGCACTAGAGCCGGTCCACCGTCGTCGTCGTAGACGGAGCCTCTTCCCCGGCATCGTCTTCCACGGTCTCGGATCTGCTTCCCGGAAGCCGACGCCAAGCGCAGAAGTACCACCGTCGTGGACAATGAACTAACTCCCGTTGCCAACCATGACTCATAGAGGCCGCCGCGACCATCGTTCTCCTCCTTGATTGATAATGTGTGTATTGAATCACTTAGCAGTACATGTGCAGTTCCAATTTTATTCATACCTACCCTTCAATTTTCCTGGGTGCTATTTTTCCCGTAAAAGTAATTGGTTATAGCCTCCATTGTCCAACAGAATATCAGCTTGTAATTGTGCATCGCTGCTGTATCCCGTTGTGCTTGGGTAGGTTTTTCATCTGCAACCAGTAGTGTGGCAAATGATGGAAAGGTTTTTAGAACTAGCAAGATGCACATGCGTTGCACGCATCAAGATGCATTTGTATGAGTAGTTTATCTTGTGGGAGAAAAGGATGAATGAGGGAAGGCCTTATTTGCAAATCTGGAGAGGGGTATGGGTATTGTCGGTGTCAAAACCGGCGGATCTCGGGTAGGGGGTCCCGAACTGTGTGTCTAGGCGGATGGTAACAGGAGACAAGGGACACGATGTTTTTACCCAGGTTCGGGCCCTCTCGATGGAGGTAAAACCCTACTCCTGCTTGATTAATATTGATGATATGGGTAGTACAAGAGTAGATCTACCACGAGATCGGAGTGGCTAAACCCTAGAATCTAGCCTATGGTATAATTGTTGTTCGTTCTATGGACTAAAACTCTCCAGTTTATATAGACACCGGAGAGGGCTAGGGTTACACAGAGTCGGTTACCATGGGAGGAGATCTTCATATCATATCGCCAAGCTTGCCTTCCACGCCAAGGAAAGTCCCATCTGGACACGGGACAGAGTCTTCAATCTTGTATCTTCATAGTCCGGTAGTCCGGCCAAAGGTCATAGTCCGGCCATCCGGACACCCCCTAATCCAGGACTCCCTCAGTAGCCCCTGAACCAGGCTTCAATGATGACGAGTCCGGCGCGCAAGTTGTCTTCGGCATTGCAAGGCGGGTTCCTCCTCCGAATATTTCATAGAAGATGTTGAACACCAGGGTAGTGTCCGGCTCTGCAAAAATAAGTCCCACATTCCATTGTAGAGAGAATAATATTTGCATCAATCGAATCTGCTGACGTATTTCGCGGCGTGACATCATGCCATGGCCAGGCTTTTATTCATTTTACCATTCCACCTTGGCGCGTTTAGCGAGGCTGTTTTCTTGGCACGTCTTGTCAAAGCAGAGATCGTGTCCCCTTATTCCGGGATTCTCATCAATACGGGTGTGGGTAACCCAACCATGACTTAGGTATGACTCCCTAATTAAAAGCGAGTCTCAAACGGTTACGGGGAGGGCTCTTGGTATTCACCTCCTTTATAAAGGAACCGAGGCCCGCTCCCTTGTTCTTAAACCAATCAAATCCGCCCCTCGATTCGAGTTCCAACACCCAAAGGTCTAGTTTTAGGCGCTTCGGACCTTCGAAGATGTCCGGCTCTGACCCTCAAGGCCGATGGATGCCTTCCTCCATTACAGAAGAAGATCTGCGAAAGCTAAGAGATGCCAGGTATCTAACCGGCGAAATCTCGCATAGACTGCCTACTCAAGGGCAAGCTGTTCCCGCTCCCCAGCCTGGTGAAAGCGTGGTATTCGCATCTCACTTCCTTCGGGGACTAGGCTTCCCAATCGATCCCTTTGTGAGGGGGCTTATGTTTTACTATGGGCTGGAGTTCCACGACCTAGCTATGGAGTCCATCCTCCAGATCTCATCATTCATTGTCGTGTGCGAGGCCTTCCTCCATATCACCCCTCACTTTGGATTGTGGCTAAGAACTTTCAAAGTGGAACCGAAAATGATCAAGCGGCAGCACGCTGAGTGTGGAGGGGCTATAATAAGCAAGATGGACGACGCTCCATGGCCCGAAGGCTCTTTTCAAGAGGAGCTTGGCTCAGGGCAACAGGACTGGTTTTACATCACAGCCCCTAGGGGCACCACATGGGTGGCACCGCCTACTTTTCGCTCGGGTCCCCCACCACGGCTGGCGTCATGGGTTAATGAAGGACTTATCTGGGGGCCGCCAAAAGACGTGCCCCTGCTGCAGGGCTGTATTCGAGATCTTCTAGAAAGAGATATCATCTGACCGTAGTGGCGCAAGTCATGGTGATTCGCCGCACACTACCCTGCAAATGTCGACCTCTCCACCTGTGGGAGTTCAATCCGGAGGGACCACGAGTCCTACAACATTTCATGGGAATGACACCCATGGAGATGTACAAATTGTTCTTCGGATCACAAGCAAGGTGTCCGGATTTGTCCGAGGACGCAGGTCTAAGCTGCAACCGCCCGGATGCTAAAGCAAGTAGCCTCGTATTTGAACACACCATCCATATTTTTATCAAATCTACCCTTTAACAGAGTTGCCCTTTGAACAGGAGTGGATAGCGAAGGCGAAGCTTATCAGGTGTCCAGCCCCCCTGCCCGAGACCGTGCCGGATCCCATACTAACCAGGATGCTGGAGGCCGCGCCCTTGGCGGAAGGTGAAGGGGGGGACCAAGAAGCTACCGCCTCCACGAAGGAGGCCGTCAGGAAGGGAAGAATCGAAAACTCTCCCGACCAGGGAAAGAAAAGGACTGCCTCTAAAGACCCGGAGGTGATAACCTTAAAACGGGGAAAGAAATCTTAGTCAGAGGGTTCGGCACCGGTGGACGCTTCAGCCGAATCGCCCCCTAAAGGGGACCCGCTCTCCCCCGAGGCGTAAGTGAGGGGAGGGGTTCCATAATGAATCACATTCATGTTTTATTCCTGAGGAAAATAACCGAAGCATTATCTTGTAGTTCGGATCTCAACCCTTCTCAGCAGAGCTCATCTTCAGGGGATCTTCGTCCAGAGATGATGGAGAGCGAAACGCCTCCCCTTGTTCCCCCGTCCTACGAGGCTGGCGACCCTGAGGTATCGTCCCGGAGGGCTTTTTCAACTCCGGACCCTGGGAAAGGTAGTTAGACTAGTCCGGCACCCTCTTGTGCGCCGGCGGAGGTGCTGAAGGATCTGCTTGGTAGGGAGACCATCTCAGAATAACACCGTATGTTGATGGATACGGTGATTGGAAGGATTTCATCCGCAGAAAGCAGATTGTACGAAGCTGCCAGGAGTTTACTAACAGGCTTTGAGGTATGTAAAAAGGTGTACCTTTTGGTAGAGCCGCATATTAAATGTGCCCTATATGAATGGTAGCCCCTGAGACTCTGTGTGTCGTCATGAACGACGGCGCACAGAGGATCATAATCCCAGGTATAATATGTCGCTTATTCCATGAAGGTGGCGAGGCGCTCGGTGGCTAGCCGGACTGGTGAATCTGCCGAACTAAAGCGGCAACTTGACGTGGCCGATGCCGACATCGCGCTTGTAAATAAGCGGCTAGACGAGGCTCAAGGTATGTTCAAAAGACACCCAGTAATAGGAGCTTGATGCTCGTGCCTTATATATAAACTTGATGTAGATGGTGCTGCTGCCGTGGAGAACCTTCGGCCGGAACTTGCCCGAGCCAAGGAGCAAGCAAGGAAAAGTGAGGCGGCTGTCGTTAAAGCGGCTGAAGAGCTAAAACCCGAACAGGCTGCTCATTGTCAGAGCAAGAAGGAAATGGCCGGGATGGCCATAGGATTGAGGGATGCTACCGACCGTTGTAGATTGCTTGAGCAAGAAGGTAGGGCGGCTCAGAAAGATCTTGAAAAGATCACGGCCGAAGCCAAGGATACTCGCTCTGCCATGAGAGCGATGAAGGAGGAGCTGCGTCAGGCCGGAGATATCACGGTTGGAAAGCCTTATATGCTGCGGATGAAGTTCGGAGACCCTAAGTATGCTCCATTAGACCGGTAGTGGAGTTCGGACAACGCTTATGTGGATTTGGCCGCAAGTGCGGCGGACGCGACCGAACACTTCCACAGCCGAGGTGACCATAAATTGGAAGAGCTTTTTTGGTCGCAGTACCACAATCCAGAGCGCCCACTGTCAGTCTCCGACCGTTTAGCCGCCTGGGCGGAGCTGAACAGATTATCCGGACTCGCCATGAAATTTGTTGCGAGTCATCTATGGCCGGAGAAGCCGGAGCCGAAGAGCTATTTTGGCTTGGTGCAGCAATTTCTTGTTTTGGTGTCGCATGCTGATGCAATGAAGAGGTCGGCGAGCATAGAGGGTGCACAAATGGCTTTTGCCCGTCTCAAGACATATTGGGCAGATATGAGGCCAGTATTGTTGTGTCCCAAGATTCGGACGAAAGCCGAGTACCTGCCAAGCACTATTTTGAGGAAGTTCTTCCTGGCGCTCGTGTAATAGAGTCGTAGTGCTCGAAGGATGCTGTGTTCGAATAGCTTATAGTATTTGTAAGACGAATTGTGTTTTTACGAAAAAGCTTTTTTATACTTGTGCTTGCAAGAATCATGATACCTCTTGTGCGGCCGTTTTAATGTATATATTTATATGTGAACTGAAAGATGGCAGTTGTTGGCCTCTCTCACACTCCAAATTTTTTGTGGTTTTTGTTTTCAGAAAGAGCCTTGCTTGGTTTGAAGAAGGTCATTTAGACCCTTCTTATAAACCCTCTTCTAAGTTTGCCCTCTCAAAAATATTTTCTTGGATTTAGTTTCTTTTAAGAAGAAAACCTTTTTGGTTTTGGGCTTTTATTTGGTTTTGATCCATTCTTGTTTTACCATGCCTCTTATGGTAAAACTTTCCCAAAACCCCTCCTTCCACTTTGGGACAACCCAAACATTCTGCCCAAACTAATAAAATCCATTTTTT
Organism: Triticum aestivum; assembly: GCF_018294505.1. Lineage (NCBI taxonomy): Eukaryota > Viridiplantae > Streptophyta > Magnoliopsida > Poales > Poaceae > Triticum > Triticum aestivum. The sequence goes on from NC_057813.1 coordinate 85,043,692, forward strand.
GGATTTTATTCCATTTATTTCTTTTCCCAAAACAATTCTGTCCTTTATTTTGAGCCTAGGTAATTTGCAAAGCAAGTAACTTAATGCCCTTGGTTTTTGGTCTCAACTCAACTCCCCTGGATAGTCCTTAGCACCCACAACCTAGAACCATCAAGATCTACTCTTCTTCTTTTCAAAAAATTCAAATTTCACTCTCTGCAAGTTTGGACCAGATATGCCAAATTTGGTGAAATTCATATCTACACTTCTCCAAAAATTCCACCAAAATTCAGGCAACCCCTAGCTGCAATGAGAGACCCCTCCACCAAAAACCAGCTCAAGGAAAAACCCCTACATGCCTAAATCATTCTGTCGAACACCTGGCATGCACTATTTCTGTTCATCTTCAGTAAAATTCAGATTCAGTGTCGTTTCTCCATCAGAGTTTCAGTCACATGTCCACAGTGCTCTTGGCACATTGCTCACAGCCCCTCCTTCTTGTCCGAAGCTCCACACGTGTGCTTGGCGCGTTCCTGGCATTGGTGGCAGCCTGGCCCGCCTGCGCCGGTGTGTTTTGCGGCGGCAGAACCACCATAGCGGCCGACAGGGGACAACACTGTGGCATAACGCCGTTCGGCACCGCCCAAACCTCCTGAGAGCTCCGCGTGGCCATCTCCTTGCCAGCGCACGCATGCAGCACCGTCGCCGTGGCCTGGCACGCACAGAGCGCGTTCTCTGCAACCGACGTGTCGTGCGGCCGTTCCGTCGAGGACTGGCCATAACCACCCCTCCCATGCTGAGTTTGACTCTGGAATGGCACCAATGCTCCGTCTAGTCGATGCTCCAGCTCCTAAGCCGACCGTCCAGCCACAGCGCCACCGTAATCACTCACCAGACTTATCCGTTCATGGCAACCGCCTCGGGCCGGCTATAAATAGCACCCCCGAGCTTGCTCTCTCCCCCGCACAACTCCACCACCTCACCAGACCCCGCCTAGCCACTGGAAGAGCCTCGAGGGGCCTTTCTTCCTCAACTCCGGCCACCTTGTTCTGCCTCGGCCTCCACCTCGATTCACTCCGGTGAGGCCGTCTCCGGCGCCCTAACCTCGTCAGCAACCCTCTCGAGCAACTAGGAGACTAACCCCCACTCCAATTTGACCCTCGCAGCTATCTCCGACGAGGTCCATGACTGCCCGAACCGCCGTCCGCCGGAGCTTGGGCCGCCGACGACACAGTGCTCGCCGGCGACCACCACCACAACCCACAGACGCGGAAGGACGTGCTGATCACGAAGGTACCGTCCGATCCCCCTGCCTCGCCGTGGATCGCCGCCAGCGACCACCGCATCTCTCGGGCGCCGTCGCGCCCTGTTTCTCTCGTTTGAAAATTCAAACCTAACGGGTGGAGCCTGCCTATCAGTCTCTCAGCCGTTTCTTTTAAACAACCCGTTTTCTGAACTTTTCTGGGAAAACCCCCTGGGAGTTTTCTGTTTCATTGCAGAAAGGTCCCTGGACCAAAACCCTTATATCTTTTAAACAGAATAGTGTTTTTGTTTGATTCCTTTTCTGTTTTCTTTAAAATTTTGTCTAGTTTTTTATTAGATTTATTTGAAAATTATTTGGTATACGTTTTGTGCACCTTGCTGTATTTACGTTATGTACGTATTTTTCTTATACCGTAGATTCCGGAGGAAGTGACGGAGCCGCAAACTTCACCCAGTTAGACTCCGACTACTCCGAACCAGGCAAGCATGTTTGAACTCTTGATATGATGAAGTGTTTGTTGCATTCTTTGCATTTTAGGAGTTTCATGGCATGTTTATGAACATATCTCTGAATGTTATATTTCATGCACAGAAGTGGAAAGTAAGTTTCGGAAAGCCATATGTTGTTGGATACATATTGGCATGGCCATGTGATGGCATGAGGATGGGTAAGATGGCAGTGTTGTGACATGCCAGTCTTATGCCAGATTATTTGAGTTCTGCGTCATCGTGAATCAAATCATATTTCCATTCATTTCCTTCCTTGTACTGCCACATGTTTTCCGCAAGGAATATGGCTTAGTAAGTTGAAACCATTTTCCTGGTACACACCAAGTAGAGAGGCCGGGATGAGGGTTCCATGGCCCTGGATTAAAGCCCGTCATCCGGTCAGGGGGCATGGGTGTTTCCGGTTGGGACCGAGAGGGGGGCACCCCTTAGAGCGTGTGTATAGAAATTTGATCACATGCTATTCGAGGTTGTGACCTCCCCGTCTCAAAGTTTTTCTTGGACGTTGCTTAGGGTGATCCCTGGCATCGTGAGGTGGAATGGGTGTGTACTAGTTAAATGTGTTTCTACCGAAATACCATAAACGGAACTAGTCCTTCGTGACTACGGAAATCCGTTGGCTGTGGTCAGTTAGTACAAACTCTGCAGAGTCTCAAATCCTTTAAATCATCTTGTACTTGTCCAAGTACTATATTGATCTTATCTTGTCAGATATCAGCCTCAGTGACAAGACTCCGGTGGACTACTTGTGTGTAAAATTCGGTTAAAAGCTTATTCTTGTGGATGGACTAATCTTGTTAATTACATCTGTTATAAGCCCTTTCTGTGATGTCACTCAGACGTCTGACTGTGGCATTTCTTTTCAAGCCCTTTCTGCGATGTCGCTCAGACGTCCGACTGTGGCATTTCTTTTCAAGCCCTTTCTGCAATGCTGCTCAGACGTCCGACTGTGGCATTTCTTTTCAAGCCCTTTCTGTGATGTCGCTCCGACGCCCGACTGTGGCATTTCTTTTATAAGCCCTTTATGTGATGTCGCTTAGACGCCCGACTGCGGCATGAGTTTTATTTATTTACCTTTCGAGGCGTCACTCCAGACACCCGATCGGTTTTCAGTTATTTTTTTTATTTATCAAGTCATGCAAAATATTATTATTGGGATGAGCATCATCATTTTTGTTCATGACGCATTCATGCATACATTTATTATATCTTTTGTCCGAACTGTCTTGCGAGTACTTTCAAAGTACTCACCTGGCTTGTTGATTTGGCCAGATGTTGATGAAGGCGATCTCATGGATGAATAGTTCAATAGCCAGTCCGACGCCTAGAGGAGTCCCAATCAGTCCCGTGCGATCCTGCTTTGGTCACTGTATCATATCCGCTTCCGCCACCCCAGAATAAAATCATCGAGCCTCACCTCGACGCTCAATGAGCTTCCAGTTAGGAGTCAAGTTATCCACCACCACTTTTACCTCGAGCTAGTAGCATGCAACCACACCACTGTGTCATAACCGCCCTTATGTAAGATATTGGTGAGTTTGTCATAAATTGTTGAGCAGCCTCAGCTCAATCCTGTAATATATTTATGCTATTGGTCTTCTGTTTATAAAGTATTTGTCTACCAGTGAGGATAACATTTCCTATACTGGGAACTAAAGATCGATTTTCTCAATAAGCATTTTATTGAAAAAGTCGGTCGTGACAGACTTGGTACCAGAGCCAGGCTGACTGGAGGAAGCCACTAGGTGCGATCGCTAATTGGTTATTAGCATGATAGAGTTTATTCATGTTTTTGCAAATGTAGTCATTTTCTGGCAGTCAGCATAAAATTTATGATCTAATCGTTCAGAATTTTTTGCTACTTTTGTAGATGGCTGGCGACGAATGTGAGTCACAGATGTTCACCAACGTGCCTGAGGGGTTCGTCAAGCTCCTCTCCTTCATCGTTTAGGTCGCGATGGGGCCATCTGTGCGCCCAGTCTTCACACTTTATCCACACAAGATCAACGACAGTATGACCATGCACCAGGACGCGGTGCAATTCAGGGGAGGGCGTACTGAGATACATGCTATGCAGATGGCTGCCCGCGAGGCGATAGCTCATCTTCGGGATGTCCTTCCTGCAATGAAGACCCGTCGCTACCGCTACCTTCCATGCCACGTGCCTTACAACTATCACTACTCATTCTCTTGCCCCGGAGGAGAACGAGACGAGGCCTTTGAGATGCTTGTCGAGTACCTCCGAGCCCTGGAGGCAGCCTTCGACAGCATGGTGGACGACCTCGTAGCTGCCCGCATGGACTCAGTTCATGGCTGCGCTGCCAACAGGAGGGAACTCCTGCACACCGCTCCACCGTTGACTTTTATCTCGTCCTCAGCTTCTCATTCACCTACCATTCTCGCCACTGCTCGTCGTCTTCCTACCACTGAGGAATTTAACCAGGCTATTGCACCCACTCCCGTTCGCGCTGCACCACTCATTGCACCCACTCCTGTTCGCGCTGCACCACTCATTGCACCCTCTCCCATACGTGCTACCCCACATATTTCGCCCATGCATATTCAGGTTACTCCACCTATGGCACCTGCTCCATCAGCTCAGCGCAGCGTTCCTCGTCTGGAACCTATTAGCGAGGAGGAGGTTGATTCCCCAGCATCACTTCGTCTCACCCTCGGTAGGCCAAGGGAGATCCTCACCATCTCCGACTGAGTACGCGTAGACGCCATGCGATGTACCGACTTGTGTAATATGTTTATATGTACATAGGTTGTGAGAAGTAGCCTGTTTGCGCATCATGTAGGATCTGGAGAAGTGCACTAGTCTAAATAACATGTCAGGATTATGTACGCATATCCTGAGTGATGTAATGTATAATTATGCCTGCGTGTAAGTTATGTAATAGTCCTTCTCCGCGCGCAACCGTGTATTTTCAAAAATATCCTGGAGTTTTAAAATTTTCTTTATGTGTGTTTTATTTGACTTTTGCGACTCTCTTTCTTGTCTTACGAGTTTCACAAAATATATCCCCAGAGTGAAAGATGTCTCGTCCTTGGACGCGCTCTATGCCAAACCAGCCAGAAGAAAATTATGGCACACCGCAAAACCACAATTTCACTCAGGGACAGACAAGTCAACAGGACAGTGAAACATCATTTACCCAGGTGTGTCGTCTGTATGAACAGAGTCAGCAACAACACCAGGAAATGATGAACCAATTCATCAATATGGGAAATAACCGTGGTCAGTATCAGCAGCAATCCAAGTTATCTGAGTTACAGAAAACGTGTCCCCAAATATTTTCTCACACTGACAATCCTCTTGAGGCCGAAGACTGGCTTCGAGACATGGAGAGAAAATTAATTATTGCACAGTGTTCAGACAGTGAAGAAGTATTGTATGCACCACATTATCTCACTAGAGTAGCTGCATCATGGTGGGAAAACTTCCTGCACATGCACCCCAACGAAAATGAAATAACATGGGAGGATTTCAAAGAAGGTTTTCATGGGGCACATATTCCTAAGAGTGTTATGAAAATCAAGAAGAGAGAATTTGATGACCTCAAGCAAAGAACCATGACAGTGTCAGAATACAACAGCCAATTCCCTCTGCTGTCTCGCTACGCAAATGAAGAGCGCACGGCCAAGAGCAAGAAGATGGAAAAATTATTGGAAGGCCTGGCACCCGCGCTTAAATGCCAGCTAGTTGTGCATACCTCCCCAGATTTTAAAACACTGGTAGATAAGGCCATTACTCTGGAAAATGAGCGACGTAGCCTGGAAGATTTCTGCAAACGCAAAAGGGACCAGACTACTTTTGCTCGCAATCACAGAAGCAAGAAGGAATTTCAGAAGGGGGAAACACACAAAACCCCGACGAATAATTCACGCCCAATCAAGAATTTCCATGCAAGAGAAAAGGAGTTCACATATCGCCCAGACGTTACTTGTTACGCTTGTGGAGAAGAAGGACACTATGCCAAGCAGTGCCCCAAGCCAAGGAACTCAACCCCGAAGCCTAACAATGGTGGCAATAATTTAGTGCCCAAGCGAAACAATTTCAACCCCAATAACAACCACCGGAAAGGTCACCTGAACCACGTGACCCGAGAGGAAGCATAAAACGCCCCAGATATTGTACTCGGTACGTACCCTGTCAACACAATACCTGCCATGGTTTTGTTTGATTCTGGAGCTTCTCACTCATTCATTTCGAAGAGTTTTGCTTTGCAAAATAATTTTTCGATGCTTCCCTTGGAAAAATCAATGATCATCAAGACCCTTGGAATTAAGCAAGTGACCCAGAGTTACTGTCAAGGTGTGGTTATTGAATTTGAAGGATTGAAGTTTCACGCCAACCTTATTGTATTGGAAAGCAAAGGATTGGATGTCATCCTAGGGATGGATTGGTTAACCACCAACAAAGGTTTTATTGACTGCTTCAACCGGACCGTAATTCTCACACACCATCACGGGGAGAAAATAAAAGTTTCAGCCAAAGAGAGACAAACACCTCGGCAACCGAGATTAAACAAGGTGGACGTTTCTAAGCTGAACAAGGTTCCAGTAGTATGTGAATTTCCAGACGTATTTCCAGAAGAACTACCAGGCATGCCACCGGACCGAGAAATTGAGTTCAGCATTGAGCTAGCACCCGGAACCGCTCCTATTTACAAGAAACCATACAGAATGGCACCATCCAAATTGGTAGAATTGAAGAAGCAAATAAAGGAATTATTGGAGAAAGGATACATACGAGCCAGCTCCTCACCGTGGGGTTCTCCAATTTTATTTGCCAAGAAAAAGGATGGGACACTGAGATTGTGTATTGACTATCGAGCTCTTAACATGGTCACAATCAAGAACAAATACCCAATGCCCCGAATAAATGATTTATTTGATCAACTCGCTCAGGCCAAAGACTTCTCAAAAAATGACTTGAGATCGGGATACCACCAATTGAAAGTACGAACCGAAGATATTCCCAAGACAGCCTTCACTTCCAGATATGGACTGTATGAGTTCACAGTAATGCCATTTGGGCTAACCAACGCCCCCGCATATTTTGTTCACCTCATGAACAAAGTATTTATGAAGTATATGGACAAGTTTGTTGTGGTATTCATCGATGATATTTTGATATACTCCAAAACGCCAAAAGAGCACGCCGAGCATCTCAGGATTGTACTCAGAGGACTCAGGAAACATCAACTGTACGCCAAATTCAGCAAATGTGAATTTTGGCTAAGACAGGTGGGTTTTCTGGGCCACATGCTAACCCAATAAGGTATTGCAGTAGACCCGGAAAAGGTCAAGGCCATACTTGGCTGGAAACCACCAGCTAGTGTAACGGACATACGGAGTTTCCTGGGAATGGCAGGCTATTACTGGATATTTATTGAAGGATTCTCCACCACAGCAAAGCCAATGACGCAGTTGCTCAAGAAAGGCAAGAAGTTTGAGTGGACGGAAGCATGTGAGAAAAGCTTCCAAGAGCTAAAAAGAAAATTAACAACGGCACCAGTATTAATTATGCCAGACATACACAAGAATTTTGAGGTGTATTGTGATGCATCCCAGAAAGGCCTCGGATGCGTATTGATGCAAGAAGGCAAGGTAGTTGCGTATGTCTCTAGACAACTCCGGAAGCATGAGGAGAATTATCCCACTCATGACTTAGAATTTGCAGCAGTCATCCATGCACTCAAGGAATGGAGACACTTCCTACTTGGAAATCATTGTGAAATATACACAGACCATAAGAGTCTTAAGTATATTTTCACACGGCCGGAACTTAATTTACGGCAACGACGCTGGTTAGAGTTGGTGAAGGATTATGATGTTGGAATCCACTATCATCCCGGAAAGGCAAATGTTGTGGCAGATGCCCTTAGTCAGAATCCCGGCACGGACGACGACAGTATACCAAAGTTGAGGCCAGAATTTCAACAGGAATTTGCCAGACTCAATTTAATAATGGTTACTGAAGGCAATGTGTCGAATCTGGAAATACAACCTACCCTGATGGAAAAGATTAAGGAGGCTTAGCACGGACACCCCAGCATTGATGGCATAAAAAGAAAAGTGAGTTTGGGCAAGGCCTCAGAATTCAACATAGATGAGCAAGGAATATTGTGGTACGGAGAGAGACTTTGCGTACCAAATATCAAGGACCTCAAACAGCAGATTCTGACTGAAAGTCACACAGCTCCGTATTCAATCCATCCTGGAGGAACAAAAATGTACAAAGACCTTCAGGAAAAATTTTGGTGGCACGGTATGAAGAGAGATATAGCCACGTTCGTTGCATGTTGTGACTCTTGTCAACGTATCAAGGCAGAGCACCAGAAACCAACCGGGCTGTTACAGCCAAACAAGATACCCGAGTGAAAGTGGGACGAAATAGGAATGGATTTCATTGTTGGACTGCCACGGTCACGACACGGAAACGATGCCATATGGGTCATAACCGAAAGATTAACCAAAGTGGCACATTTTATTCCGGTGAAGACAATTCACACCACCCAGAGGCTGGCCAGACTTTATCTTGCCCGTATCGTCTGCCTACATGGAGTCCCAAAGACTATCATATCTGACAGAGGCACACAGTTCGTCTCTAGATTTTGGGATCACCTACAACAGGCACTAGGAACCCAACTAGAATTTAGTACCGCATACCATCCCCAGACTGATGGGCAGACTGAACGCGTAAACCAAATCCTAGAGGATATGCTGAGAGCCTATGTCCTCACCTATGGAACTAGTTGGGAAGAAAGTTTGCCATATGCAGAGTTCGCATACAACAAAAGTTATCAAGCCAGCTTGCAAATGGCACCCTTTGAAGCTCTGTATGGGAGAAGATGTCGTACCCCACTAAATTGGTCAGAAACCGGAGACAACCATATCTTCGGCCCAAATATGCTTAAGGAGGCTGAGGAGAAAGTTAAGACGATTAGAGATCGACTCAAGACAGCTCAAAGTCGGCAAAAGAGTTATTACAATCGAAAGCATCGGGAAATTAGTTTTGAACCCGGAGAATTGGTATACCTAAGAGTTTCTCCTATGAAGGTTCTGCAGCGATTCAGGGTTAAGGGAAAGCTAGCACCAAGATTCATCGGACCATTTCATATAGTGGCCCAAAGAGGCACGGTAGCCTACCAGCTAGACCTACCCGGAGATTTATCCGGTATCCACAACGTGTTTCACATCTCGCAGTTGAGAAAGTACGTGAGCAACCCAGAGAAGCAAGTATCACATGAAAATATTGACGTGCAACCAGACCTCACCTACCGGGAGCACCCAATAAAAATATTAGAAGAGTTTGAGAGGAGGACCCGACAGAAAACCATCAAGTTTTTCAGAGTTCAATGAAGCAATCACACCGAGAATGAAGCAACTTGGGAGAGCGAGGATTTTCTTCGGACAGAGCACCCACACCTGTTTAAGGATCAGCTGAAATCTCGGGGACGACATTTCTCCCAAGGGGGTAGGTGCTGTGACACTCAAATTTTTTTGTGGTTTTTGTTGTCAGAAAGAGCCTTGCTTGGTTTGAAGAAGGTCATTTAAACCCTTCTTAAAAACCCTCTTCTAAGTTTGCCCTCTCAAAAATCTTTTCTTGGATTTAGTTTCTTTTAAGAAGAAAACCTTTTTGGTTTTGGGCTTTTATTTGGTTTTGATCCATTCTTGTTTTACCATGCCTCTTATGGTAAAACTTCCCCAAAACCCCTCCTTCCACTTTGGGACAACCCAAACATTCTGTCCAAACTAATAAAATCCATTTTTTGGATTTTATTCCATTTATTTCTTTTCCCAAAACAATTCTGTCCTTTATATTGAGCCTAGGTAATTTGCAAAGGAAGTACCTTAACGCCCTTGGTTTTTGGTCTCAACTCAACTCCCCTGGATAGACCTTAGCACCCACAACCTAGAACCATCAAGATCTACTCTTCTTCTTTTCAAAAATTTCAAATTTCACTCTCTGCAAGTTTGGACCAGATTTGCCAAATTTGGTGAAATTCATATCTACACTTCTCCAAAAATTCCACCAAAATTCAAGCAACCCCTAGTTGCAATGAGAGACCCCTCCACCAAAAACCAGCTCAAGGAAAAAACCCTACATGCCTAAATCATTCTGTCGAACACCTGGCATGCACTATTTCTGTTCATCTTCAGTAAAATTCAGATTCAGTGTCGTTTCTCCGTCAGAGTTTCAGTCACATGTCCACAGTGCTCTTGGCACGTTGCTCACAGCCCCTCCTTCTTGTCCGGAGCTCCACACGCGTGCTTGGCGCGTTCCTGGCGTCGGTGGCACCCTGGCCCGCCTGCGCCGGCGTGTTTTGCGGCGTCAGAACCACCGTAGCGGCCGACAGGGGACAACACTGCGGCATAACGCCGTTCAGCACCGCCCAAACCTCTTGAGAGCTCCGCGTGGCCATCTCCTTGCCAGCGCACGCATGCAGCACCGTCGCCTTGGCCTCGCACGCACAGAGCGTGTTCTCTGCCGCCGACGTGCCGTGCGGCCATTCCGTCGAGGACTGGTCGTAACCAGCCCTCCCGTGCTGAGTTGGACTCTGGAATGGCACTAATGCTCCGTCTAGTCGATGCTCCAGCTCCTAAGCCGACCGCCCAGCCACAGCGTCGCTGTAATCACTCGCCGGACTTATCCGTTCACAGCAACCGCCTCGAGCCGGCTATAAATAGCACCCCCGAGCTTGCTCTCGCCCCCGCACAACTCCACCACCTCACCAGACCCCGCCTAGCCACTGGAAGAGCCTCGAGGGGCCCTTCTTCCTCAACTCCGGCCACCTCGTTCCGCTGCGGCCTCCACCTCGATTCACTCCATTGAGGCCCTCTCCGGCGCCCTAACCTCGTCAGAAACCCTCTCGAGCAACTAGGAGACTAACCCCCACTCCAATTTGACCCTCGCAGCTATCTCCGACGAGGTCCACGACTGCCCGAACCGCCGTCCGCTGGAGGAAGGGCCGCCATCGACATAGTGCTCGCCGGCGACCACCAACACCACCCACAGACGCGGAAGGACATGCTGATCACGAAGGTACCGTCCGATCCCCCTGCCTCACCATGGATCGCCGCCGGCGACCACCGCATCTCTCGGGCGCCGTCGCGCCCTGTTTCCCTCGTTTGAAAATTCAAACTTGACGGGTGGAGCCTGCCTGTCAGTCTCTCAGCCGTTCCTTTTAAACGAACCGTTTTCTAGACTTTTCTGCAAAACCCCCTGGGAGTTTTCTGTTTCATTACAGAAAGGTCCCTGGACCAAAACCCTTATATCTTTTAAACAGAATAGTGTTTTTGTTTGATTCCTTTTCTGTTCTCTTCAAAATTTTGTCTAGTTTTTTATCAAATTTATTTGAAAATTATTTGGTATACTTTTGGTGCACCTCGCGGTATTTACGTTACGTACATATTTTTCTTATACCGTAGATTCCGGAGGAAGTGATGGAGTCGCAAACTTCACCCAGTTAGACTCCAACTACTCCGAACCAGGCAAGCATGTTTGAACTCTTGATATGATGAAGTGTTTGTTGCATTGTTTGTATTTTAGGAGTTTCATGGCATGTTTATGAACATATCTCTGAATGTTATATTTCATGCACAGAAGTGGAAAGTAAGTTTCAGAAAGCCATATGTTGTTGGATACATATTGGCATGGCCATGTGATGGCATGAGGATGGGTAAGATGGCAGTGTTGTGACATGCCAGTCTTATGCCAGATTATTTGACATCCGTGTCATCGTGAATCAAATCATATTTCCATTCATTTCCTTCCTTGTACTGCCACATGTTTCCCGCAAGGAATATGGCTTAGTAAGTTGAAACCATTTTCCTGGTACACACCAAGTAGAGCGGCCGGGATGAGGGTTCCATGGCCCTGGATTAAAGCTTGTCATCCGGTCAGGGGGCATGGGTGTTTCCGGTTGGGACCGAGAGGGGGGCACCCCTTAGAGCGCGCGTATAGAAATTTGATCCCATGCTATTCGAGGTTGTGACCTCCCCGTCTCAAAGTTTCTCTTGGACGTTGCTTAGGGTGATCCCTGGCATCGTGAGGTGGAATGGGTGTGTACTAGTTAAATGTGTTTCTACCGAAATACCGTAAACGGAACTAGTCCTTCGTGACTACGGAAATCCGTTGGCTGTGGTCAGTTAGTACAAACTCTGCAGAGTCTCAAATCCTTTAAATCATCTTGTACTTGTCCAAGTACTATATTCATCTTATCTTGTCAGATATCAACCTCAGTGACAAGACTCCGGTGGACTACTTGTGTGTAAAATTCGGTTAAAAGCTTATTCTTGTGGATGGACTAATCTTATTAATTACATTTGTTATAAGCCATGTCTGTGATGTCGCTCAGACGTCCGACATTGGCATACTTGTTATTTACATTTATTATAAGCCCTACCTGTGATGTCGCTCAGATGTATGACGGTGGCATACCTGTTATTTACATTTATTATAAGCCCTTTCTGCGATGTCGCTCAAACGTCCGACTGTGGCATTTCTTTTCAAGCCCTTTCTGCGATGTCGCTCAGACGTTCGACTGTGGCATTTCTTTTCAGGCCCTTTCTGCGATGTCGCTCAGACGTCCGACTGTGGCATTTCTTTTCAAGCCCTTTCTGTGATGTCGCTCCGACGTCCGACTGTGGCATTTCTTTTATAAGCCCTTTATGTGGTGTCGCTTAGACGCCCGACTGCGGCATGAGTTTTATTTATTTACCTTTCGAGGCGTCGCTCCAGACACCCGATCGGTTTTGAGTTATTTGTTTTATTTATCAAGTCATGCAAAATATTATTATTGGGATGAGCATCATCATTTTTGTTCATGACGCATTCATGCATATATTTATTATATCTTTTGTCCGAACTGTCTTGCGAGTACTTTCAAAGTACTCACCTGGCTTGTTGATTTGGCCAGATGTTGATGAAGGCGATCTCATGGATGAAGAGTTCGATAGCGAGTCCGACGCCTAGAGGAGTCCCAGTCAGTCCCGTGCGATCCTCCTTTGGTCACTGTATCATATCCGCTTCCGCCACCCCAGAATAAAATCATCGAGCCTCACCTCAACGCTCAATGAGCTTCCAGGTAGGAGTCAAGTTATCCACCACCACTTTTACCTCGAGCTAGTAGCATGCCACCACACCCCTGTGTCATAACCGCCCTTATGTAAGATATTGACGAGTTTGTAATAAATTGTTGAGCAGCCTCAGCTCAATCTGTAATATATTTATGCTACTGGTCTTCTGTTTATCAAGTATTTGTCTACCAGTGAGGATAACTTTTCCTATACTGGGAACTAAAGATTGATTTTCTCAGTAAGCATTTTATTGAAAAAGTCGGTCGTGATAGCTTCAGCCCCCACGCATAGAATGTGGGGGTGTTCGCAAAAAGGCGTCTGTTCACACTTAATCCAACGTCTTGGTCCTATAAAGGAGGTGGTAGCGCGGCGAACTAGACAACTGGACTATAATGCTTTATCACTTTCACTTAGCCATAGGAGTTTGACAGTGGGACTACTGAATAGCCCCTAGGGGCACCGCGCTCGCCCGAATTCGGGGCGCGAGTGTGCCTGACCGGGAAGCGGCCCTTCGTTAATGCGGGGGAATCCTAAAGATTCCAAAAGTCATCGAGTGGTTGACCAGTCTCTCGCTATATCATGACAGACAGTTTTTGGCTTTCTCTACTGAGGCGCTCACCCGGCCGAACCGGGGCACAATCGCAGTAGTTCTCTTGGTGCCGTGTTAGCCGATATAACGGAACGTAAGGCAGCAAAACACAGGAGCCGGGCAAACCCAACATTTGACCAAAGACATGATTCGGAGCTGGTGCATATAGGGCCAAACTCGCGACGCCGAACACTCCCTAAGGTGTTTGGTCTTTTTGAAGACGGGCCGAAATAGAGCCCTTGGTAAAAAAGCCCCTAGTGTCCAGGTACGTGCAAAAAAAATTCTGACGTGGCCACATGCCAAGACGCCAGCCTCCTCCTCGGCTATAGAGAAAACCGGGGGATGTTATCAACAAGAGATAGTAAAAAAGGTTTACGCAGGGTCTTAATCTGAAGAGAATCCTTGGGACGGGTCCCTGCTGCACGTCTGCGCCTGTGTCTCCGTCGTGCCGTATCCTGGGCGGGCGTAGCACGATGTTTGTCTGCGAAAGAGAGGAACTTAGTGAGAGAGAAAAAAAGTGTGCGAGAAATCTATATCGAAATAAACAAAATATAGCTGGAGCAAGAGTTGGGCCGTATTGTCTCCGGGCATGAGCACACGGAGCCCCTTGCATTAGGGTATGTGGTAACTTAAGCATGTTGACGCCGGACTCATCGAGGCGTGTCCAGGATAGTAGGGCTGGTTTTGTGGGCGGCTGCCCAGGCAACCGCACCCCTGCCCGTACTTTGGGGGTCAATTTATGTTCCCTTGTAATGAGATGATGCCCTTTGGACCGGGCATTTTAAGTGTAAGGGATGCGTAATGCGGTATTGCGTTAAAGCGGGCGAAAGCTTCACGTCCCAGTAGCGCTTGATAGAGACTTACGAATGGGGCGATGTGGAATGTTAGCATTTCACTTCGGAAGTTGTCGGGTGATCCGAACGTGACTTCTAACATAAGGGAACCCATACTTGGGGTATCCGAACCTGGCGTTACTCCTTGAAAGGAAGTGTTGCCGAGGTGGATTACGACTGGGTTTACCCCGAGTTTGCAGACTGTGTCCTGATATAACAGGTTCAAGTCGCTGCCGCCGTCCATAAGGGCGTTTGTAAATCGAAGTCCGTTAATGATTGGATTTAGGACCAAGGTAGTCCAGCCTGCGTTCTAGTCTCCTCTAGAGTAATCCTGATGATCGAAGGTGATTGGTTGTAACAACCAGTGGGGTTGCTCCTCCGGGGCTGGCTGTACGGCGCGTGTCGTTGTAGGTGCCGTTCTATTCTTCCCTTTCGTCACACGAAGTAGATTTACTGTCTTGACTTCTTGTGGGAACTTCTTTTGTTCTCCAGTGATCTGCTTGTGGGGTGTATCGTCATCTTCGCTTGGTGTGTTGAGCCCCTTGTGTTCGGCGTTGAGCTTGCCGGACTGCTTAAAGACCCAACAATCTCTGTGGGTATGGTTTGCAAGTCTCCCCGGAGTGCTATGGATTTGACATATTTGGTCCAAAATTTTGTTGAGGTTGGATAGCTCGTCCCTATCGTCTTGGGGGGGGGGGGCAAATTTTTCTTATTTTGCCGAGAGCTTTTGAATCCGGCACGGTTCTTTGTTACAGCGCGGCTTCCCGTTCCCATCTCTGGGTTCGGACGTATTCGGGTCGCTGGTGCTGCTTCTTGCCAACCAGCTATCCTCTCCTGCACAGAAGCGGGTCATGACGCTTGTTAACGCGGCCATTGTTCCCGGCTTTTCTTGGCCGAGGTGTCTGGCGAGCCATTCGTCTCGGACGCTATGTTTGAAAGCTGCTAGGGCCTCTACGTCCGGACAGTCGACTATCTGATTCTTTTTGATAAGGAATCTGTTCCAGAGCTTCCGGGCTAACTCTCCGGGCTGCTGAGTTATATGACTCAGATCATCTGCATCTGGGGGCCCGACATAGGTCCCCTGAAAATTTGCCCGGAAAGCCTCCTCAAGCACTGCCCAACTTCCCATGGTGTTTTCGGGAAGGCTTTTAAGCCAATGCCGGGCTGGCCCTTTGAGCTTAAGGGGTAAGTATTTTATGGCGTGGAGGTCATCTCATCTGGCCATGTGTATGTGGAGGATGTAGTCCTCGATCCAGACTCCAGGGTCTGTTGTTCCGTCGTATGCTTCTATGTTTACTGGCTTGAATCCGGCTGGGAATTCATGATCCAGCACCTCATCGGTAAAACATAGGGGGGGAGCGGCGCCCCTGTATTTAGGCGTGCCGCGATGTTCGGGTATTTTTTGCGTTGCATTACTCATTGGAGCTTGCTTTCTTGGCCTATAGATGGATCTGGTTGGGCCAGTTTTCTGATGCGAATTCTTGGACGGATCGTGCGCCATATTGAGTGCGGCGTCCTTTGATGCGTAAGATTGATCGTAGGGTCGTCTATCCGACCTTGTGGCTTCCTTATTTTTTGACTGTGGGGGCTTTATGGCCTCTTCGTCAAATTCTGGTAGTAGCTTCCGCTTCGGATAGCTCTTTTTGTGGCGACTACTGCCGTACTTATGTGCGGTATTGAGTACTTTGCCCCATCTGATCCTGAGTGCATCTTCCGCTGTCTTGAGCCTCCGCTTCTGCTTTCTCAGGCTATGTGCAGTGGCAGCGAGCCTTTGGTGGAGGTTCTGATGTTCCAACAATTTGTCTGGTGTGAGGTCGTCCGGGCCATTATCTTTCCCGGGGATTGGTTGTTCGGATTGTCCGCCCTGCTTGGACGGATGCTCGATGGCATGTTCATCGTCCGTTGAGTCACCCTGCTCTATGGCTGGGTCTTTGTCGAGGTGGGGCTTGGCCTTGCGCTTACGCCGCCGCTTTGATTGTTTTTCGGGGGAGCGATCCCTGGCCGCATCCTTTTGGTCCTCGTTGTCGTTTCTGTTGTATGTGTCCACCATGCATACATCATAAGATGAGGTAGTTTTCTGGAGCCCTATAGGTTCTGGTTCTTGATCGTCTCATTTATCCATACCGTCGATATCTTCGGAGTCGAGATCGAGCATGTCGGTTATATCTTCGACAATGGCTATCAAGTGGGTGGTGGGTGGGTTTCGAACTTCGTCGTTCGCATCCCAACCACCCCAACCGTAGTCCGGCCGGGGTTCTTTCGACAAAGAGAGGTACTTTAGCGAATTTAGGATATCGCCAAAGGGCGAGTGCTGAAAGACGTCTGCGGCGGTGAACTCCGTGATCGGAGCCCGATCGGGTTTGATCGAAAGGGATGCAGAATATTCAGAGTCCGGAACGGAGCCCGGCACCTTGGAGTTACCGGCCTTGCAAAGGACTTGGCTAGTATTCGGCTCTATAGCCGCAGAGATTGCGGCTCCTGGGGCGGCGTCCAACCGTCCGTCCCTGGCTAGCGCAGTCGGCTCCGAACTAATGGTCTGTGTGAACACCTGAGCGGCGCTCTGGTCACTGTCCGGCGGCAGAGCTAGATCATGCCCATCGAGACAGTGCGGCGCGCCCGGTCGTGGCTCGAATCCATCGAAGATCAAGTCTCCGTGGGTGTCGGCCGTGTAGTTTAAGCTTTCAAACCTGACCTGACGGCCAGGGGCGTAGCTTTCGATCTGCTCCAGATGGCCGAACGAGTCGGCCCGCAGTGCGAAGCCGCCGAATACGAAGATCTGTCCGGGGAGAAAAGTCTCATCCCGGACCGTATCGCGATTGTTGAGCGAAGAAGCCATCGGGCCTAAAGGTGACGACACAGAGGAACTCTCAATGAAAGCACCAATGTCGGTGTCAAAACCGGCGGATCTCAGGTAGGGGGTCCCGAACTGTGCGTCTAGGCAGATGGTAATAGGAGACAAGGGACACGATGTTTTTACCCAGGTTCGGGCCCTCTCGATGGAGGTAAAACCCTACTCCTGCTTGATTACTATTGATGATATGGGTAGTACAAGAGTAGATCTACAATGGTATAATTGTTGTTCGTCCTATGGACTAAAACTCTCCGGTTTATATAGACACTGGAGAGGGCTAGGGTTACACAGAGTCGGTTACAATGGTAGGAGATCTTCATATCGTATCGCCAAGCTTGCCTTCCACGCCAAGGAAAGTCCCATCCGGACACGGGACGGAGTCTTCAATCTTGTATCTTCATAGTCCGGGAGTCCGGCCAAAGGTCATAGTCCGGCCATCCGGACACCCCCTAATCCAGGACTCCCTCAGGTATCTTTTTGCAAAATTCCCATTTGTTTCCTTCCTATCTGTCAGATATAAATCGGACGGCCTATATTGCAAGAAAAAAAGTATAGAGAAAAAATTAGACAGTAAAGGAAGTAGAGATAAATATTAAATATTAAATATTAAATAAATATAACCGTAGAGAAGAGAGTAGAGATAGCAGAGACGTCGGGAAAGGATCGCGCGCGCGTGGGAAAAAGCGGTCGGGCGTGCGCTAGTTTTGGCGTGCGGCGTCCGGCGCGCTTTATAAAATCCAACGCCCTCCCACCGCTCTGTGCCTTGCCACCGCTCTATGCCTTGCCACCACTCTCTCCCCGCTCTTTTTCGCCTCGCCGCTGCCGCATCGCCGGGAAACTTGGGGATACCACGGCGTCCGCGCGCGCCCCTCCGGCAGCTTCTCCGCCGAGATCTGGTTCCGCGGGATGCGCCTCGGCCTCGACAATTTCGACACCGCCACCGAGGCCTCCCGCACGTACGACGCGGTGGCGTGGCGCCTCAAGTGGCCTCATAGAACATTGAACTTCCCCAACATGCCGACGCGGGAGCGGGCGCAGGAGCCTGCGCCTCTGCCACAGCTTAGCACCGACGAGGATCGTCGCAACAACCGGAGGCGGGAGCACCGTCTCGGCATCGCCGAGATGGACGAGGAAGCCATTGCGCTGTGGCGCCAACACTTCCCGCAGGACATCATCAACGAGTGCGATTTCTACGCGCAAAGGAGGGCGGAGAGGGATAAGAGGAGGGAGGAGCGAGCCGCCTATCGCGAGGACAAGCGTAGGAGAAAAGCGAACGCTCAATTCAACATGAGGCTAGGAGCAGCGTCACCCTGGGAATCCGACGACGATCGGTATCTTCACGCCTACAGTCAGACTTCAGAGGAGGACATCACCGAGGAGCAGTCGGACAACGAGGAGTAGTTGAATTATCTTTTTTGTATCTATCTATGCTGAGAACTATCCTCTACTCTCTAGTATCTAGTTCTCGATCTCAGCACTGTAAACGCTTTTTTAAAGCGCCGCGCATTGTGATTCTGTTGGAGATGCTCTTACATGGCAGACGAGTGCTTTAATGTTGCCCACAAGATGCGCGAGTATTACTAGTAGTATTTTTCTTGCCATGTTGAGATTTTGAAACCACGAGTGTGAACATGCAGAGGAGCAATGAAGACCAAACACGGGATATTCGGGACATCTTCAAGGAGTGTGGAAAGTTAAAGAGGAGCTGCACCGAACCTGTAAAACGAGCTTTGGTAAGTAACACCCTTTCAATTAGTTTCGTTTAGCCTCGTGTTCTTCGATGTGTATATGTTGTAGTTTCTGTTTCTATTAAGTGTGGTGTTCTTCGATGTGTAATAAGAAGAGTCTTGATCGTCCTAATGCTTTCGTTTTTAACTTGATGTAGGAAGTGGGTATTCTCACTGTGTAGTCTGTTTTTATATTTCTTTTCCTTTTGAATTCACTTCTCCGAGTTTTGTTTATCTGGCTTCTACTAAATGGATCTAGGTTTCTCTGAGTATTGATCTAAAAAAGAAGTAACTTCATGTCAGGATGTAGTTCCTGCGAGGAGGGAAGTATGGTCAACCTCGAGATCATGTTTCCAAAATGAGGCTGGATTACACACAAGGTGCCAGTTCCCTAATGATGCTGGATTAGACACAAGGTGCAAATTCCCAGATGATGCTGGATTACACATAAGGCAGGTGGAGTCGTCAGTTGTTCGTGTCCTCGTGGCATTAGTAAAGGCTGAAAGAAAGCGTGCAACAGCCCTTGAGAACGTAGCTGAGTTCCTGAAGAAGCGAAAAGAGCAATCAGATGCTCTCTTCACCCAAGACAAAGAAGAGATGGAAGAAGCCAGAAATAAGCTAGCAGAGGCAGAGCAGGCTAGGCGTCTCCTGCTATCTAAAACTGTTGTCAATACAAAATTTCCTTCATAATAGCTAGGTTCAAATGTTTATCCAGTCAGCATGCCTGTTGTGATGTCTGTGCATCTACTGATGTGGCACAAAATGTTTTTTTGGGTCATGTAATAACAGCAATTACTTTCCAAACAATAACAGGCAAAGCATTGGACATGGTATAGTTCACGCGCAAGCCCGACATTCCAAGTCCAACTTCCACATCAAACTCATGTTCACTGATATCTGCACATTCATACATAATGTCCACAACCATGATTCACTTCAAAGCCAAAAAAATGTGAGGAGAGTTATAAATAAAGAAAAACCTCTACTAGTTCCTGCTACCAGTGCGAGCACAACAAGTCAAGACCATGCGTAAATTAATTATATTTTAGTCATTTTTTGTGTTCTAAAATGCCTGCCGGCTCGCGGAAGGACGTGTTGCCGGCACACGCGCGGATTCAATGAAGGCAGGCGGGGCAGTCTTAAGCTGGTTGCACGTGGCGAGGAGGCGTGCTCAGCCGGGCCTGCAGCGAGTGCGGCCCTCTTGGCCGGTACGTTGGTTCAATGCCTGCGCTATGAGAGGTCGCGTCCGTGTCAGAGCAATCACTCCCTCCAGTCCTTTTTTGTTTGGGTATAACAAAATATCATTTTCCATTCACATTTTACAAGTAAAATTCGTGGACAAGCTTTGACCCAAAGTACGATGGGGACTAGTAAACCAGAATGGAGGTAGTAGTTTTCTTAATCAAAGAAGGGTTTCCCCTTCCGATTACTGAAAACCAGCATCTAAATCTAAACCATAGTATTTGCCCTAGAACTACCCGGTTCAACATCTCGTAACATAAACCCATACAACCATACGCCAAGGAGGTACGTAGTACTATGAATTCCATTTCGCTCCATACCAATTGTTCTAGAAACTAGTTACTACTTATAACGTGCCATTTAAAATCGGAACTCTTAACCCCGCTAAAAAATGATATTTTAAACGTGGCTACTCGGTCTGTGGCAACTGGCGAGCCACTGCGCGCCAAGTCGTTCACCTGTGGTCCCGACCATCAACTCTTACAAAGGTGCTCCACCACATACCCGGTACCCGCGAATGCAGCAATCATGCACCTAGGGTTTTAGGGTTTATTTGTTAACGTCGCCTTTATGTAACACTCATGTGTGCGAGACAGCGAGAGGACGACTGCATGTGTGCGCCTCTTCTCTTCGCATATGTACTCCACCGTTTGTCTGGTGTCTAAAAAATTATAATAACTACTAGCAATGTGCCAATGCGTTGCCACACGATCAAAGTAGATTAATACATATTCACCGTTTTGATAGAAAAAAAGTCTAGTTTTGAAATACGTATATCACTAAAAATATGTTATGTTTCACTCAAAATATATTCTTTTGGCATTTTTCATGAGATAAGGGAGGCATGTTGTTGGTTTCAAGATTCGAGAAGTGGTATATGTCTAATTTCTACTCTTACTAGCAAGATGCCCGTGCGTTGCATGGAACATCAAAATCTCGTGGGAGAAAAGGATGAATGAGGGAAGCCTTATCTGCAAATGTGGTGAAGAGTGTGGGTAAATTGCCATATTTTCCTTCCTATCCGTCAGATATAAATCAGACGACCTACATTGCAGGATGGCAGGCCCACCATCATCACCAACTCCATTTTTTATCCCTACTCTTATAAAAATCATCGTCGGTGATGATCGTGTGCCTGCCATCCTGCAATATAGGCCATCCGATCTATATCTGACGGATAGGAAGGAAACTATGGCAATTTTGCAAAAAGATACCCACACCCCTCTCCATATTTGCAAATAAGGTCTTCCCTCATTCATCCTTTTCCCCCACAAGATAAACTACTCATACAAATGCATCTTGATGTTCCATGCAACACATTGCATCTTGCTAGTTGTTGCAAAAAGCCCATGTGTGTGTGAGAGAGAGGAGAGTGGAGGAGGACGGAGTGCATGTGTGACAAAGACACAATTAGTGTGTGTGCGATAGATATCAGCTTAAAATGAGGCGATAGTGTGTGTGTGTGCATGATCGAGAGGGCGTGTCTCAAAAAGGGAAGGAAAAGCTACATAGATACAAGGAGCGAGAGAGAGAGACATGTATGCGATGGTGGAAGCATGAGTGTGCGGGTGTATAAACCTATCTAGAGGCTAGCTAGTCGATAAATGCTTGTGAGAGAAATACGAGTCGAGGTGCGAAAGCGAGAGTTTTGTGTGTGCGAGAGAGAGACGGTAGTCGGGAAGGGGGGTGGAAGCAGGAGTTGTGTGTGTGTGTCTGTGCGAGAGAGAGAGAGGAGACGGTAGTCGAGGTTGTCTGATCGGTGTCAGTCTAGGATGGAGATGAAAAGGAGACCGCAACAAATGTTGTGTCTATAGGAGAGAGAGAGAGAGTAATTTTAGTGGTATGAGTCATATGTAGAGACATATAGGGTGTGTGAGAGAATCCCATAGAGAGAAAGACAAAGTGAAAGACTAGTGGAGACTGTGTGTGTGGCAGTGAAAAAGAAAGCTTAGGTACCGAGTGATACCAGAGAACAGTAGAGACGTGAGAGATAATGAAAACCATGTAATGTATAATGATAGGGAGAGTGTGACACTTCTCAAGGGAGACGTCGAGAGACCATGTTTGCGAGGATAGGAGAAACATGAAGTGAGCGTGCGGGTGAGCTGGAGAAAAGAGAGTGATGGCTACCTGAAGGAGCATGCATGCGAGAGAGATGGGCGTGAAAGGAGTGAACAAAAAAGGGATTCAAATATTTGAATTCGAAATGATGATACATGTAATCCATACTCGAACCAAAATTGATCTATCAAACATGCATACTCATATGAATTCACGCACATCTATGTTATTTAATATGTAGATATTACTGATCCATACATTTTAGTAGAACATAATTTGGTTAAAAAATTCGAATTCAACCTTAAGATTTCGAGGTCGTTGTATTTGTAAATCATATTATACATATAAAGGAGCAGAATTCTTTGTTGTGCTTTTGAAAGTATATATGTAAAAAATGATGTATATAGAATGTAATTCCAATTGAAAATGGATCCCGCCCAAAAAAAATAGTAGAATACAAATGGGATTCGAATTGAGTTGGCATGGTAAACGTGCACTGTGCAAAATTTGAATGAAGCGGGGAAAGTCGCAGTAACCGCCCGAAACCAAAATCTGCGAGATGGAAATCACTACTGCCTATCCCTGCCGCGCAAAGCCTATCTGCTGAATTTCTATAGGTTTCGATAGGGGTAGGTTTGTAATTTCACCCAAACGTGACGTAACCGCCTCTCATCCGGATTCATACACGGTGGGCGCCAAAACACAGTGTGCCCTCGGCCGAAATCGACTCCCTCCCCGATTCATATTCATACACGATGGGCGCCAAAAACAAACTCTCGTCGGCAAATATTCGGTGTATGCGAGATTACCGTCCTATCCCCAACCGACTAATGTTGCTGTGATGTAGTAGAAATTTGAAACAGGGGCTAAGTTTGTAAATTTCCTCGCATTTGAGACAAGCACGCCCTGACTACATGGTTCCCCCCTTCCTCTCTACCTCCCTTTTCCACATTCGTACTCCGTGGGCGCCAAAACACCCTCTCCACCCCACCCTCCTCCGTCTGCCACCCCATCAACCACCGTCCTCCTCCACCATGCCGGAGTTGATACCCCGACGCCGCCGTCCATTACAAGAGATCGACCTCTCTCATCCACGCCTTCGGACCGGGATCCTTGCATCCTATCCTCTCGCTTCATCCCCGCCGTCGTCCACCTTGTCGGTGCCGCTCCTATGACCGTCTTGTCCACCGCGCCCCGCCGCCACCGGCTACCCTCCTAGATCTTCTTCCACGCTGCCGACAACCATCGCTACCGTAGCACCGTCAAATTCTCACCAGATGCGTACACGGCGCCGCACCAGAGGCGGTACTCTTTCGTATCTGCTCAACTTATTTATCGCAGCAAGAAAATAGATCGCCACTGCTTTACTCTGATTTCTTGTCTTGGTTGCGAAGTTGCCTTTGTCCGGTTTGCACCTTCAGATCCGCCATGGCACGCTCAATACTATACTCTCAATGCTTATGGTTTTCCCCTTTTATATTCCACACTAGTTAAATCACAGTAGACTAAATTTCAAAATTGGGTCAGTCGATTTTTCAGAGCTCGCTGGAGTTCGCCGGTGCGATCCAAGGGGCTCGGGTGGTTGTGGGGCCTCGCCGAACGAAGAAAACTCGACGCGGGTGGGGGTGGGGGTGGCGGAGGAACACAGGCGGTGGGGGCCGATGGTCTGGCCGGCGGCCCGTGCGGTGTTCTGTATGGGAAGAATCACAGACGAGGAAGAAGAAGGGTTAGGAGACGTAGGATCTTCATCCAACCACATGAAATGGTCGAGAGACAACTGGGAGTTGCATTCTTAATGCGCTCTGGTTCATCATGTGTGGGCATTGCGCAACCAACATTTTATTATCCAAAATCTGCTTGCTCTTCTTTACCATGTTCGATAGAGCTGTGACACAAAACGTATGACTGACTCCAGCAGACTGTACCCATACTTCACTGGCCACACCACTAGCCCCACCACACAGGACCTGCACTCCAGCAAAAGGTATACCGATTTCATTTGCCATAGCACTGACTGTACCATAGAAAAATCCCACTCCAGCAAAGAGTACAGCAAGTCCACCGGCCGAAGACCTATCCCAACTGCAGAGACGGCCAATTCCTGCAAATTGGAACCCCATTCCATTTATTCCCAGTTTAAAAGACAATGATTTCAATGTTGTTAGGGACTACGTGCATATATTCCCATCATGGGAAGATTATTGTGAAGACAAACACCATTTTCACATCTTCCTGTCCAACTTACGTGTAAGTGTTATTATTCATGGTTATTATTTTCCTATTTTCTGCTGATTGAACACATCAATGATTTACATTACATTGTTGTAACTAGGCAAGGGTCAATCTGGATAGACATGACGAGGAAAGCTTGCTTGTGCTTTTCAAGGAAGCATTGCAGCAGTATCGGTGTTACCTGAGGAAATCACACTTTGGTGGCAAATCTATAAATGAATTTCCGGTGAAGTCTCCTGTGCTAAATTTAGAAGATATTGAATGGAAAAACATTGTTATGCACTGGCCTTGTTCCCAAGATGAGGTACTGTCTATGAAATCACATGACAATTTCAACTTCTACTTTTCCGCATGTGCCTTACGGATCTTGTTTGCAGGTAATCTGCTCAAAGAAGAATTCCGGTTTGAAAAGAATGACAGGATATCACAAATATGCTGCCCGCTGCTTTGCTCTTGTTAGTACCTGTTGTCCTGTATCACTGTACTTGCATGCATACCTGGTTCATTATGTGACAGCAGTATGCATGATAGCATGCTTATCAATTGTTCGCTCCAAATTCTTCAGTATCCAATGCCAATGTTTTTTTAGCTCTGCATTGTTCTTGTAAGTACATGCTGTCCTTTATCAGTGTACTTAATGACAGGTAGTTGTTCATGTACCATCACTCTGCAGCTTATTTTCCTTTTCCCTCCATTTTCTACACATCAGATCTATATTTACTCTTACCATAAGTTTGGTACTGAAGAAGTTTAGCTGTGCATTTCTCTTGGTTGTACCTTTTGCCTATATTGCTGCACTTACATTTATAGCTACTTGGTTATGTAGCATCACTCTTCATCTTATCTTAAATATTCTCCATTTTTGTATATTATCACATCTATATTTACTCTTAACAAAATGTAGAATAAAGGCAATGCTTATGAAGAAGATTCTGTGGTAAACTTCTTGAATTCCCCCCCCCCATCAGCATGGACAAGAGCTTTATAGAGCATGTCTTCACCAATAATGTAAGTTTGTCCATCTCAAGCCTTCAAACTTTGTTGTATATATTTGGTTAGGCATGATTGCAACAGCTGTTTATTTTTGGTGTTTGCATCAAATTGCATGTTTAAAGTTTATTATGTACTCCCTCCGTTCCAAAATAGATGACCCAATTTTGTATTGAAGTTAGTATAAAGTTGGGTCATCTATTTTAGAACGGAGGGAGTAGTTCATAAACAAAAGTTTTTCCTTTCTCAATTTAAGTTTTCAGTTGTACAACCAAGTTCCTTATTCATACAATGTAAATTAAAGTATACAGAGCAAGTGATCTTCTTTTGCACTGCATGTATGCTTCTGTTCTTCATCCGTAATCCAGTGGTGTGGTGAACCTACCCACTACAGCACAATGTCATATTCTGCAATGTCTTCACTATGAACAATGTCATATCATTCTACTACTCCCTCCGTCCGAAAATACTTGTCATTGAAATGGATGTATCTAGATGTATTTTAGTTCTAGACACATCCATTTTGATGACAAGTAATTCCGGATGGAGGGAGTATTATTTAAACCATCTCTTTATTTGCCAATCTGAAATGGGATAAATTGACAGCACACTAACCATTGATACTTATGAGTTCTTGATCTGTAATCCAGTGGTGTCGTGAAGCTGCCAACTCCTTCACAATGTCATTTCCTGCCATGTCTTGACCTGAACAATACCATGTTGTGTTAATGCAATTTTAAACGGTGTCACTTTATTCGTCAGTAAGAAATGTGATGAATTGTCAGCACTGATACTTTTATGTGCAAAACCTGTCATCTGTCTGCTTGTTTATCTTTCAGAGTGAGGAAGATTTAAGTGTTGAACAAGTGCAGTCTCATCATCTTGCTCAGCTGCTTGCGCTGCAGCTCCCTAGCAGGGCTAACCTTTCTTGAACTCTATTGAAGTGTTGTCGGTTTTGTATATTATTTTGTCGGCGTGTTTATTTGCACTGGTGGCGATCTTTGATGCCCAGTGTATGTAATCTGTTGTCTGCTTGTGCTTTATTATCATAGTGGCGAACTTTGATGCCCAGTGGATGTAATATGCTGCAATTTCTTTATTGTATAGTCTAGGTTTTTTCTTATTCACGATGCTATAGTTATTTTACTGTCTTTGCAATAAACCGGCCAAACCGTAAAATTACGGTACATAATCAGGCCATCATGCAATCATGATGTAGGTTGGGCCTGAAACATGCCGAACAACTAACGGGCCAGCAGCAGCCCGAAATGAACCCCGGCCCATGATTGTGCGAATCAAATCACGGGCTTTTAACAGGCCAAAATTGTCTCGGTCCTTGTTTGGCCCAATCAGATATCGGCTGCGAGCAGGCCGGATGCAAACTGGGCCGTAGTTAGGCCCAACTATATGATGGGCATTTAACAGGCCGAAATGTTAAACGGGTCCTTAAAAGGCCAAAACTAATGTAAGGCTGAATTACTAAGTGGGCATCTAGCAAGTGGGCCCAAAAGCATAGTGTCCAGTTGACGGGCCGAATCTGATATGGGCCATAATTGAGCCCATAGCCTCTTAAAGGGTCATACCTGATCTGGGCCGTAATTTGGCACAGAACGTGGTAGGCTTTTAATGGGCCGGATCTCATATGGGCCACTATTAGGCCCGGAACGTGGCAGGCCATTAATGGACCGGATCAAATATGGGCCAGCATTTGGCCCAAAACATGGCAGCTAGTTAATGGGCCGACCTACTAGGGACCACAAATTCTTGTGGGCCTATAGCTGGGCCGGCCCGTTAATGTCGGTGAAATCTCGTGGGCCTTTAGCCGGGCCGGCCCATTATGATCCGCAAGAATCTCGTGGGCCTTTAGCCGGGCCGGCCCATTATGATCCAGCCAATGATGATTTTACACGTGGAAAATCCCCATTGGTCGGGGCTGTTAACGGGTCATCGGATCCAAAACCCGACCCGATAGCTTAACATCGTTCTGTTGCGATGGATGCCATGTGTCGGTCACCCTTGACGAAAGCACTTCTGTGACGCGCAATTTATCGTCATGGAAGTGGACACTTCCATGATGATAATTTTGGTAATGTCATGGAACACTTCTACGACAGCACAGGTATGACTATCTTGATTCTTTCATAAATTTGTCATGGATGTACATGCATGACAAAAAACGCGACCTACTGTGACAAACATGTATCATCACGGAAGTGTACTTTTTTTGTAGTGAATCATTTCAATAAAGTGCTCAAAATCCTCATCATCCTTTGTCTTGGATGGTTTAGGAGGAAAAGGCATGGGTTTCTGAACCCATGGTTCGCTTTCTTTACCGTGCTTCCTAGCAACGAAATCTTTTTTATCATAACGTTGATTCTTTGATTGTGGGTTATCAAGATCAACAATAGGTTCAATCTCTACATCATTATTATTGCTAGGTTGAGCATCAACATGAACATTATCATTAACATTATCACTAGGTTCATGTTCATCACCTAATTGTGTTTCAGCATCAAAAATAGTAATATCATTGGGATTCTCAGGTGTGTCTACAAAAGGTTCACTAGAAGCATGCAAAGTCCTATCATTTTTCTTTTTGTTCTTTTTGGAAGGGTTGGGTGCATCTAAATTATTTCTCTGAGAACCCTTCTCGATTCTCTTACGGTGGACTTCAGGATACAAAGGCTCCTGAGTCATTCTACCAGTTCTAGTAGCCACTCTAACAGCAAAATCATGTTTATTATTTAATTCATCAAGCAAATCACTTTGAGCTTTAAGTACTTGCTCTGCTTGAGTAGTAACCATAGAAGCATATTTGCTAATGAGTTTAAGTTCACCTTTAACTCTAGCCATATAATCAATCAAGCGTTCTATCATGAAAGCATTACTCTTTAATTCTCTACCAACATAAGCATTAAAACTTTCTTGCCTAGCCATAAAGTCATCAAATTCATCCAAACATTGGCTATGAAATTTAGTAGACGGGATTTCAACTTTATCATATTTATAGAGAGAATTTACCTTTACTACCTAGGTCGGGTTATCAAGACAATGTGTTTCTTCAACAGGCGGTATATTAAGACTATGTATTTCTTCAATAGGAGGTAAATTCTTAACATCTTCAGCTTTAATACCTTTTTCTTTCATTTATTTCTTTGCCTCTTGCATACCTTCAGGACTGAGAAATAGAACACCCCTCTTCTTCGGAGTTGGTTTAGGAATAGGCTCAGGAGTTGGCTCAATTGGCTCAGGAATTGGCTCAGGAAGAGTCCAATTATTTTCATTACTCAACATATTATACAATAACAATTCAGCTTGGTCGACTGTTCTTTCCCTGAAAACACAACCACCACAACTCCCCTCGTAGTTGAGGGAAAAAACTTAGTTCTTTCGTCTTTCAAGTTCCTCATAGTGACTAGCAGATATAAATCCCAAGTGAATCAAAGAATAGAGCTATGCTCCCCGGCAACAGCGCCAGAAAATAATCTTGATAACCCACAAGTATAGGGGATCGCAACAGTTTTCGAGGGTAGAGTATTCAACCCAAATTTATTGATTCGACACAAGGGGAGCCAAAGAATATTCTCAAGTATTAGTAGTTGAGTTGTCAATTCAACCACACCTGGATAACTTAGTATCTGCAACAAAGTATTTAGTAGCAAAGTAGTATGATAGTAATGGTAACAGTGATAAAAGTAATGGTAGCAGTTTTGTAGCGATTGTAACAGTAGCAACGGAAAAGTAAATAAGCAAAGCACAATATGTGAAAAGCTCATAGGCATTGGATCAGTGATGGATAATTATGTCGGATGCAATTCATCATGTAATAGTTATAACATAGGGTGACATGGAACTAGCTCCAGTTCATCAATGTAATGTAGGCATGTATTCCGAATATAGTCATACGTGCTTATGGAAAAGAACTTGCATGACATATTTTGTCCTACCCTCCCGTGGCAGCGGATCCTAATGGAAACTAAGTGATATTAAGGCCTCCTTTTAATAGAGTACCGTACCAAAGCATTAACACATAGTGAATACATGAACTCCTCAAACTGTGCTCATCACCGAGAAGTATCCCGATTATTGTCACTTCGGGGTTGTCGGATCATAACACATAATAGGTGACTATAGACTTGCAAGATAGGATCAAGAACTCACATATATTCATGAAAACATAATAGGTTCAGATCTGAAATCATGGCACTTGGGCCCTAGTGACAAGCATTAAGCATAGCAAAGTCATAGCAACATCAATCTCAGAATATAGTGGATACTAGGGATCAAACCCTAACAAAACTAACTTGATTACATGGTAAATCTCCTCCAACCCATCACCGTCCAGCAAGCCTATGACGGAATTACTCACGCACGGCGGTGAGCATCATGAAATTGGTGATGGAGGATGGTTGACGATGACGACAGCGACGAATCCCCCTCTCCGGAGCCCCGAACGGACTCCAGATCAGCCCTCCCGAGAGAGATTAGGGCTTGGCGGCCGCTCCGTGTCGTAAAATGTGATGAAACTTCCTCTCTGATTTTTTTCTCCATGAAACAGAATATATAGAGTTGGAGTTGAGGTCGGTGGAGCTCCAGGGGCCCACGAGGCAGGGGGCGCGCCCAAGGGGAGAGGGCGCGCCCCCACCCTCGTAGACAGGGTGTGGGTCCCCTGGCCTTGATTCTTTCGCCAGTATTATTTATATTTTCCAAAAGTTATCTCCGTGGATTTTCAGGTCATTACGAGAACTTTTGTTTTCTGCACAATAAACAACACCATGACAGTTCTGCTGAAAACAGCGTCAGTCCGGGTTAGTTTCATTCAAATCATGCAAGTTAGAGTCCAAAACAAGGGCAAAAGTGTTTGGAAAAGTAGATACGTTGGAGACGTATCATATCACAATATGGGGTTTTCATCATATTGCTTGAGTTAATTCCTCTACATCATGTCATCTTCCTTAATGCATTACTCCATTCTTTATGAAATTAATACTGTAGATGCATGCTGGATAGTGGTCGATATGTGGAGTAATAGTAGTAGCTGCAGGCAGGAGTCGGTCTACTTGACACGGGCGTGATGCCTATGTTCATGATCATTGCCTTAGATGTCATCATAACTATGTGCTTTTCTATCAATTGCTCAGCAGTAATTCGTTCACCCACCATAATATTTGTATCTTGAGAGAAGCCACTAGTGAAACCTATGGCCCCCGGGTCTCTTTTCCATATTATTGAATCTCGTTTACATCTTGCTAGTTTCCGATATACTATTTTGCAATCTTTACTTTCTAATCTATAAACCAAAAATACCAAAAATATTTACTTTACTGTTTATCTATCTCTATCAGATCTCACTTTTGCAAGTGAACATGAAGGGATTTACAACTCTATTATCGTGTTGGGTGCAAGTTGTTGATTGTTTGTGCTGGTATTCGGTGACTTGTGCATTGTCTCCTACTGGATTGATACCTTGGTTCTCAAAACTGAAGGAAATACTTATGCTACTTTGCTGCATCACCCTTTCCTCTTCAAGGGAAAACCAACGCAAGCTCAAGAGGTAGCAATACGCAACTGATCCACCTTAGTGGGAAACTCCACTTTGTAAGTCTGACTCTCTAGTTCCACCAGGTTCCGTTGAAAATTTCTCGGTGCCAGCTCACGCAGTTGGTGCACAATCCGCGCTTCCGTCATGAAACCATTTGTCACTCTTACCACTCCTGGGAAAGAACCCTCCAGCACATGTGTCGATGGTGCTACGTTAGGTGACTTGAAAAACATCAACTCCTGACAGCAAACCCTGTAAATGGTGATCACTGGTTTAGGTCCCAAAAGGAGAGGACACTCACCGGACACATGCTTCGGCATAAGGCCAAAAATCACATAACTCCACAGTGCATTCTGCCACGAAGTGTCCAGGTTCACCACAACGATAACATATCAAATATTTCTTCTTAATAGCCCATTTAGATAACTTGTCACCATCATACTTGTCCGGTCCCCTATCAGAAGAACTGTCACCTGGCTTGGCTGCCCCATGACCGGCGGCACGTACCTTCGCAGCTGCAAGGGCCCGAACCGTATCTATGATGACCTCGGACAAGACATGTGAAGAACACGCCACACACAACATCTAGGTCTGCAAAAATTGGCTCGGCAGAACCTCCTTAGTTGCCGCCACCGGAGGCAGCGGAGGCTGAGGTGGAGGAGGACACCAGTTCCCTCCTCGCCCTCCACGGAAAGTGTGAGTGCCGCCCTAGTGATAGCGATTAATAGGAGCAGCTACCCCCTCAACAAAGTTGCCCGGTGGTCCTTGGAAATCGCAGCCAGGCCCTCCGCCATTAGACCACGCATACCCGCGGCCACCACCGGTGGACGACGAGCCGCGGTGTTGGCCTTCGCCATATGCATTGTAGCCGTCGTCGCCCCATTGTCCTTGCGGATTGAAACGGTAACCATCACTGCCTCCATAGTAATCAGCACCGTCGCGGCCACCTCCATAGTAATCCCGACAGGCAGCACCGTTGCGACCGCGACCGACCGCATGGGCAACTGGCCCGACTGAAGGCGCCCAAGAATCCCGTCCCACTTCCAGTTGTGTTGGTTGATCCGCATTAAGCTCTCCATTAGCATGACTCGGTGGTAGAGCACCAGCGCCTCGCGCCAGCAAAGCCACTTTGTGTTGCGGCGGCACCAGCCTGGGAGGCGGCTGACCCCCATGACCCGCCATGGACGATGGGAGAATGACGACGCCCTGCTTGATCTGAGCGGCCCGTCCAACACCAAGCGACTGAAAGCCTGGGGTCGCTTGATACGTCTCCAACATATCTACTTTTCCTAACGCTTTTCCTCTTGTTTTGGACTCTAATTTGCTTGATCTGAATGAAACTAACCTATACTAACACTGTTTTCAGAAGAACAACCATGGTGTTGTTTTTGTGTAGAAATAGAATTTTTCGGAATGGAACGAAACTTTGTGAGGATTTTTTATATCAAATAAGAGAATTTCTAGAGCTAGGTGGTACCTGAGGGCGGAAACTGGGTGGGCACAACCCACCAGGGCGCGCCAGCCCCCCAGGCATGCCTTGGTGGGTGTTGCCCACCTGGTGGCCCCACTGACACTTAAACCGATGCTATACAATCCCGTATTTCCAGAAAAAAAATCAGGGAGAAAGAATTATCGTGTTTCACGAGACAGAGCCGCTACCGTCCCATGTTCCTCATCGGGAGGCCACATCTGGAGTCCGTCCGGGGCTCCTGAGAGGGGGATCTTCAATCTTCATCATCACCAACACATCTCCATCGCCAATTCCATGATGCTCCCCACCGGGAGTGAGTAAGTCCTTCATAGGCTCGCTGGTCGGTGAGGAGTTGGATGAGATTCATCATGTAATCGAGTTAGTTTTGTTAGGGCTTGATCCCTAGTATCCATTATGTTCTGAGATTGATGTTGCTATGACTTTGCCATGCTTAATGCTTGTCACTTTGGGCCCGGGTGCCATGATTTCAGATCTGAACCGTTTATGTTATCACCATTATATCCACGTTCTAGATCCGATCTTGCAAGTTATAGTCACCTACTACGTGTTATGATCCGGGAACCCCGGAGTGACAATAGTCGGGACCACACCCAGTGATGACCTTAGTTTGAGGAGTTCATATATTCACCGTGTGTTAATGCTTTGTTCCGGTTCTCTATTAAAAGGAGGCCTTAATATCCCTTAGTTTCCAATAGGACCCCGCTGCCATGGGAAGGTAGGACAAAAGATGTCATGCAAGTTCTTTCCATAAGCACGTATGACTATTTACGGAATACATGCCTACATTATATTTACGAACTGGAGCTAGTGTCATATCGCCCTAGGTTATAATTGTCTCATGATCGATGAATATCAGCCAACGAGTCACCGATCCAATGCCTATGAATTTATCTTATATTGTTCTTGCTAAGTTACTACTGTTGCTACTGCTATCGTTACTGCTACAATATTACTGCTATTACTATTATTGTTACCGTTACTACTGCTACTATCATCAAACTATCGTACTACTGTGCTACTAATCACTTTGCTGCAGATAATTAATCTCCAGGTGTGGTTGAATTGAAAACTTAGCTGCTAATACCTTCAAATATTCTTTGGCTCCCGTTGTGTCGAATCTATAATTTTGGGTTGAATACTCTACACTCGAAAACCTATTGCGATCCCCTATACTTGTGGGTTATCAAGACCTTATTCTGGAGATGTTCCCGGGGAGCATAGCTATATTTGTTGAGTCACTTGGCATAATTATCATATTATCACTATGAAGAATCTGAAGGATGCTAAGACTAAGATTTTTCCCTCAAAGATGAGGGAAGGTAAGGAACTGCCATCCAGTTCTGCTTTAGATACACCTTCTGTTATAAGTAAACTTGCAACTCCACAACATGCTATTAATTCTGATATGTCACAAGTTATTGATTATGCTACTTCTACTATGAATGCTACTCATGATGATGCTAGTACCTTGCTTGATGATGATGTGCCACTAGGTGAATTTCTTGGTGAACAAATTTCTAGAGTAAGACAACATGATATTGTTGAATCTTACGATGAACTTGAAACTTAAAATCTTGAAACACTTACTAGAACTAGTCCTCCTAGTTATGAATTGCCAAAGGTACCGGAAGGTTATACTATGAGTGAGGAGGCAACTAGAGATATTCTTGCTTGTAAGGATAGAGATGATCTAGAGAAATTATTATGCAAGTATGAAGAAAGATCTCTGAATACTAAAATGAAATGTGGTCCTGAGTTTCCTACTTCACCTATTGTTATTACTAATAGGGATTATGAATTCTCTGTCGACCCAGAGTTAATCACTTTGGTTGAATCTGATCCTTTCCATGGTTACGAAACTGAAACTGTTGTGGCACATCTTACTAAGTTGAATGATATAGCTACCCTTTTTGCTCATGATGAGAAGATTCGCTATTACTATATTTTTCAAGTTATTTCCATTCTCATTAAATGGTGATGCTAAATCTTGGTACAATACTCTTGCTCCTGGTTGTGTGCGTAGTCCCCAGGATATGATCTATTACTTCTCTGAAAAATATTTCCCTGCTCATAAGAAACAAGCTACCTTGCAGGAAATATTTAACTTTGTGCAAATTGAAGAAGGGAGTCTCCCGCAAGCTTGGGGGAGGCTTCTCCAATTACTTAATGCTTTGCCTGATCATCCTATTAAGAAAAAGGAAATACTTGATATCTTCTATAATGGACTAACCGATGCTTCTAGGGACTTCCTAGATAGTTGTGCTAGTTTTCTTTTCAGGGAACGGACTATTTGGCAAGATGAAGAATTATTGAATAACATATTGAAAAATTATGATGATTGGACTCCTCCTGAAACAACTATTAAACCCACTCCGAAGAAGAGGGGTATCTTATATCTCAGTCCTGAAGATATGCAAGAGGCGAAGAAATCTATGAAGGAAAAAGGTATTGAGGCCGAGGATGTTAAAAATTTACCACCTATTGAAGAAATACATGGGCTTGAAGAACAACCACCACCCAAGGTGGTAGAGGTAAAATCTTTAATGAAATTCAATGATAGTGATGATCCTCATAATAAACATCCTAGTCAATGCCTTTATGAGTTTGATAATTACATTAGAATGCAAGATCACTTCAATGCAAATGTTATGAAATAATTGAAATACAACTCTGATATGATTGCTCGCTTAAGTGACTTGTTATTTAGAATCTCAAATGATGTTAGAGGTGTAGGAAAACATTCCTCTATGGTTCAAACTCAACTAGAACAAGTTGTTAAATCTCAAAGAGAGTTGCTTGATGAAATGAACAATAATATAAGTGACTTTGTTGTTAGAGTAGCAACTAGAGGAGGTAAAATGACTCAGGAACCACTATATCCTGAGGTACATCCAAAGAGAATTGAACAAGATTCTCAAAGGAACAACACCACTACACCTAGTTCTTTTAAAAAGAAAAGGAAGAAGAAAAATGATAAGACTTTGCCAGCCTCTAGTGAACCTGAAGTTTCTATCTCTGATGCTGAAACTCAATCTGGTAATGAACACTCACCTTCTGATAATGAAAAAGATAATGATGAGGTTCATGAAAACACTCAACCTAATGATAAAGAACCAGATAATGATGTTGAGATAGAGCCAGCTGTTGATCTTGATAACCTACAACCTAAGAATAAAAGATATGACAAAAAGGACTTTGTTGCTAGAAAACATGGAAAGGAAAGAGAACCATGGGTTCAAAAGCCTATTCCCTTTCCACCTAAGTCAACTAAAAAGAAAGATGATGAAGAATTTGAATGCTTTGCTGAAATGATTAGGCCAGTCTTTTTGTGCACTCGCTTGACTGATATCTTGAAAATGCCTCCTTATGCAAAGTACATGAAAGACATCATCACCAATTAGAGAAAAATACCGGAAGCTGAAATCTCCGCTATACTTGCTAATTACACTTTCAAAGATGGAGTACCTAAAAAACTTGGAGATCCGGAAATACCAACTGTACCTTGCTCCATCAAAAGAAATTATGTGAAAACTGCTTTATGCGATTTGGGAGCTGGTATTACTGGTATGCCTTTCTCTTTATATAAAAGACTTGATTTGAGTAAACTCACACCTACTGAAATATCTTTGCAAATGGTTGATAGATCAACTGCCATACCTATCGGTATTTGTGAGGATGTGCCCGTTGTTGTTTCTAATATTACTATTTTGACTGACTTTGTTATACTTGAGATGCCTGAGGATGAAAACATGTCGATTATCCTTGGTAGACCCTTCTTGAATACTGCAGGGGCGGTTATTGATTGCAATAAAAGCAAGATCACTTTTCATATCAATGGTAATGAGCATACGTGCACTTTCCGAAGAAACAGTTCCAAGTGAATGGTATTAATGTTATTGAAAAATCTCCGACAATCACGATTGGAAGTTTTCAACTACCTCTACCTACTATCAAAAAGAAATATGAAATGCTTATTGTTGGGGACATTCATATCCCCTTGAGGTAACTTAGTGATTTACGAAAGTTCTTCGGTTTCATGCTAATCGGAACTGGTTGTTAATAAAACTTGATCAACCTTATTAATGGATCATTTTTGAGAGGTATGAAGTTCATGAATTTAGTAAGCACTACCTTCTGTCCCTATCTTTTATTTTATGTCTTTATTAGTTAAATTAAATAAAATGACATGCTTTGTTTGTATTCTACTTTTTCTATGCAATAAAAAATGACCCAAAAATAAAAGTTCTCAGAATGCTTTGAAAATCTGATATGATTTTTTTCTGAAAATTTATGAATTTGTGGTGCAAATAATATCAGAGGGAGGTGCACCAGGTGGGCACAACCCACCTGGGCGCGCCAGGACCCCCAGGCGCACCCTGGTGGGTGCTGCCCACCTGGTGGGCTCCCTCACTTACTTCTTCCTCCCACACCACTCCATTCACACAGAAAAAATCACCACCACTCTCTCTCTCTCTCTCGTGTTCTTGCCTCCGAAACCGCGGATTTCGATCTCTTTGCTCGAAGCTCTGTTTTCTAAACTGTTTCGGGGATTTGTTGCTTGGTATGTGACTCCTCCATGTGTCCAATTATCTTTTGTTTTAACTAGGAAAGTGGCCCACTCGATGCGCGCGCAATGCCTTTTAAACCTCTGTCATATTTTATTTTTAAACTTCCCATATAGTGTGAGATTACAAATATTCAAGAATCCATTCGAATATTTTAATTATCATTCATTACTTTTGTAAAACATAAATATTACTAATAATATATTAGAACCTAATTAATAATGATTAACGTAAATTTTTTATTTCACACCCAGATGTAATAATAATTCATTGTAATTTTT
The DNA here is from genome assembly GCF_018294505.1 of Triticum aestivum. Taxonomy (NCBI): domain Eukaryota; kingdom Viridiplantae; phylum Streptophyta; class Magnoliopsida; order Poales; family Poaceae; genus Triticum; species Triticum aestivum. The sequence continues at coordinate 85,080,937 of NC_057813.1, forward strand.
TTCAAATGTACCAATGATATTTTTCCGGAGTTTAATTTTGTTACAACTTTGAAAGAGATTAAACATCATGGATATTGTCATATTATTGTGTTTCGTGCAGTCTTGCAATATGAAGAATTACAACTTTTACTTGGATTCTATTATATGTACACTTTAGAAAATATGACTCCTGCAAAATCATAGTCAAAATTGAGTATTATATTCACAAAGAAAAAACCCAGTACAAGTCATGTGTACTACAACAGATCGAAGAATATGATTATTTTTTTTGTCAATCACCATGACGGAGGTGATTCAGGGGAAGTAGTTATAATGAGGTCTTTGGTACTCAACTACATACAAATTTATGTCTCATATATTCCTAAATATGATAATTAAATAATGAACTTGCATTGTATTGTTGAACAATTATATGTTGTACAATAGAACATGCTGACATTGTGTGAGAAAACCGATGATGATGCAGATATATAGTTTGTTTTCATGAAAACATTTTGATAGATATAGAAAGAAGGATGTGTTGCATGGCCTTCTCTAGCTGATTGGATACTTTGGATGTCCCCATCGGTCATCGCTCCCAGCCGTTCTATCATGTTGCCATGAATTTTGGTGAAGGGTGAGATTACCAAGATAGTAGAAATCAAGTAGGTTTGATTTTTTTTTTGTTTAGGATGGCTCATAGTAATGTGGATAACCAAGTTTTCTTCTACCCGAATGGTATGTGTATAGATAGATACAACCGATAATTGCTATACGGTAATAGATAATATACCTAGGTTCGGAAGAGAAATCGATTTTCTTTTGCAGAATTATCTGTTCTGGTCAATTTTGGTCCATTTAGTACCGGTGAATTTTGAGCTTTTGGTTTGTTTGATTTTGTCTTTTTCATTACCAAGTTAGCGAAAATTTGGCCCGGGTATCTTCATATTTAACAAAACATTATTTAAGCACAATCCTTTTTCACATGCTTTAATTCATACGTGCATGGTTATATGGTTCTTTCAGATTACAGTATGCACATAGCTATGATAGATATTGAGGATTGATCTGGCTCAGCGCACATGCACACAGGAGGCGTCAATGCTGACCGGTTCGTACAATTCATAGCTAGCCATGCTAGCCGGTTGATTTTGCCTAGGCTCAGCATGCACCTATACACACATGAAGCAAAGAAATGGATTCCCCTCTTAAATAACATAACCAAGCTAATGATTGTTTTGCTCCCGGCCGGCCGGAAAGACAATGCAACACATGTACATGTATGTATGTACTCGATGGATGTATGTATGCAAAAATCTAAATGGGTTATTCTTTTTTTGAACGGGCCACGTAATTTTCATTAGCTAGATGGACGGGTGCTGTTTTATAACCCGGACAGGTAAGGATGGTTTTTTTTTTTTGACATGGACACATGATTTTCTTTAGCTAGGGTGTTTTTTTCACCTGGATATGTGAGGATCGGTGCATGTTTTTGCCTGGACGTGTGATTTCTTTCTGTAGAGGACAGGCGATTCTTTTTTTTTGGACATGGACACTTAATTCTTTTTTTTACGTGGACACTTGATTCTTTTAGCACATATGTATGTTTTGATTTGTCACGTACAATCCTTAGAGGCCCACAATATTATATATGTTACATAGATCTAACAGTCTAAATTATCCTATTTTAAAGATTTCCCAGATTGATGGCCAATATTTTCTAATTAATGTGGAATTTTTTAGCGTATTTATCTTGCTCCTGGTTCGTTTTATATTACTTTTAATATATAATAGATGGTTTATATTTAGAATAATTAGCTACTCTTGGTGCAACTGTAGATGAGCTTGCATGTTGAATTCTTTGAGTTCTAAGTAGTTTAAATGCTTGCTATGGCCTCTATACATCCCTATGAGTAGTTGCTATTAATTTTGTGAAGTTTTGTTAATAAATTTTTCGTGACCAACAATTTTCAGAAAATTGTACCCGAATATTATGAGCTTCTTTGGAAGGAGTTCTTCGAGGAGGAGATCCTCGAAGGCATCCTCTAGCAGCAGCTCCGTTTGTCGGTCCTATGCCAAACCAAGCGAAAAGTCCATTTGAAGTGCCACCACCAAACCATGCTTATGGCCGTGCAACGATTACATGGTGAGAGTTGGTATTGAGGAGGAATTTGAGCAATTAGTTCACAATTCCGAGATCGGTCCCTACATTTCAGATAAGTACGACCAACGCCTCATCTTCACCGAATCATTTGTCAAAGAATTTAAATTCTTTCCCCGTGAGTCTAGGGTGTCTTTTAAACTTTTTGATAATCCATTTACCATTTCTCTAGAAAGGTTTGCTCACCTCTGCAAAATCCCATTCTGGGGTTCACTCGATGAGCCACCTAGGTCTGAGTTTGAATCATTCTTAACTAGTCTTTGCTTTGGTGAAACTAGGGGAGTGACACAAGGTAGAATAAAGATCATACATTTTCCTGCAATTCAGTACTTCGCATTATTTAATGGAAAATGCATAGTAGGCAAGAAAGACAATAGTATGCTTTGTGCTCCAGACTAGAGCCTCATACGCACCGCTCTCCTTGGAGCGATTGTTGCACGCAGACTGCAACATAACACTAACAGTGGCTATTTCTATGGAGGAATTTATGCCACGCGTTTAGCACAAGAGTTTGATGTTTCACCTTTGCCCTTTGACCCTATCCTACCCACGCAGTATTTAGACTTTGGTGCTTTAAAAAGCCATAAGATCGTCAAGGGAAAAATTCATGACTTCACTTACAATCTGTTGTTTAACCAAACTTCTGTTGTGCACACATTATTTGCATGCACCTGCTCTTTTTGACTATCACGGCAGAGGAAGATATTTTGTTCTTGAGAGCGAGGCTCGAGCTCACAACGCAGCAGTGGAGGCAGCACGGCGGGCTGAGGTGTCAGCACCGAGAGCCTCCGTGAGCTACCACGCCGATTACCATCCAGGCTACTGACTGATTACCAAGTTAGGCCAAAACCCTAAGCTTGGGAAAGTACGTATTCCCACCGACATTACATTCATGTTCACACATTTCATTCCAGTTGTCGGTGTCCACACTTTTTCATCGTATCATCCATGCTTAAATTATTTTTCTCTCTTTCTTCTTGTGCGTTTGAAAAACTTTGAGAAAATCCCAAAAATATGTATCTTTCTTCTTTTTGATTTTTCTTCCTAGTTTAAATTATTGTAGCACTAAAGAGAAAACCCAAAAAGATTACCTTATTCTTCTTTTACTTGTTGGGAACTTTCACGTGTAAATAGTTTTCCTTGTTTTTGCTTTTTCCCTTTTTTGTTTTCTTGGTTTCGAAAAACCAAAAACTCCAAAAATATTTCAGTGTGTTTCTCTGAATTTCTTTTTCTTTTATAGAGTCATACCAAAGAGAAGACCACGATGAAAATGTTGAGTGGCTCTCATTTGCATTGTTGGTCTAACAAAGAGCCCATATTACCTTGTCTTCTCCTCTTGAATAAAATGTTTGCGGATTCCAGCTTAGTCCACGGCACTCTTGCACTATTATTATTTCAAATCCTTCAGTCATGCCAGTGAAAGGCAATAATGACAATATTAGATGAACTGGCCATGGCAGATAAAAACGGGTATGAACTCGACTAGTTCTGTTTTTGTAAATATGTTTAACCTAGTATCCATGATTCAGCCTATTATGATCAAACATGTTTGCAATGACAATTAGAGATTATAGTTTCCCATGCCATGCATAAGTAGCTAGGAGTTAATAATGACTTATCTTGGATACCAACATTGTGTTAAAATGATTGTGATGTAGTATGATGATATGGTATCCTCCTCTGAATATTCGAGTGGCTTGACTTAGCACATGTTCATGCATGTGGTTGAATCAAAACCAACATAGCCTCTATGGTATTTATGTTCATGGTGTTCATATCCTACTCATGCTAGTATACAATGTTACTTATGCATAATGCATGTTCATGACCGTTGTTGCTCTCTAGCTAGTCGATTCTCAACCTATTTGCTAGCCTTCGCCTGTACTAAGTGGGAACTCTGCTTGTACATCAAAAACCTGAAACCCAAGTTATTCCAGATGAGTCCACCATACCTACCTATATGCAGTATTGCCCTACCGTCCTAAGTAAATTTGCATGTGCCACCTCTAAAAACTTCAAATAAATATCCTTTTTGTGTGCCTAGATCGTTCATGGAACGACAAGAGGTACTCGTTATATTCCATGCTAAGCGGGTTATTCTCATGTCGAGTGTTTATTCACTCGCCATCGCACGAGAAAAGGGCGGTAATAGGGATGCCCAGTCCCAAACTGCAAAAAAAAGAGCTTACAAATAATCAAACAAAAACTCCCAATGGAGTCATAACCTTTACATTTTGGCTTGGGAACCGCCACTAGCGTGTTTAGCATGGAAGATATTGATAACGGATAGTTTTGAAGTAAATAAGAAGGGTGCATGTCTCAAAATTTCATTTACCTCTGTTTTAAAAACTTGAGCTCTGGCACCTCTGCAAATCACTGCTTCCCTCTGCGAAGTGACTATCTATTTACTTTTATGTTGTGGCATCACCTTATCAAATAAGCGCCAAAACCTAATGATATGTCTCCACCGTATCTACTTTTCCAAACACTTTTGCCCTTGTTTTGGACTCTAACTTGCATGATTTGAATAGAACTAACACGGACTGACGCTGTTTTCAGCAGAATTGCCAGTGTTATTTTTGTGCAGAAATAAAAGTTCTCGGAATGACCTGAAACTCCACGGAGATTATTTTTGGAATTAATAAAAAATACTGGCGAAAGAATCAAGACCAGGGGTCCCACACCCTGTCCACGAGGGTGGTGTTGGTGTCAAAACTAGCGGATCTCGGGTAGGGGGTCCCGAACTATGCGTCTAAGGTTAATGGCAAGAGGAGGCGGGGGACCCAATGTTTACCCAGGTTCGGGCCCTCTCGATGGACGTAATACCCTACTTCCTGTTTGATTGATCTTGATGATATGAGTATTACAAGAGTTGATCTACCACGAGATCGTAGAGGCTAAACCCTAGAAGCTAGCCTATGATTATGATTGTTCTTGTCCTATGGACTAAACCCTCCGGTTTATATAGACACCAGAGGGGGCTAGGGTTACACAGAGTCGGTTATAGAGAAAGGAATCTTCATATCCGAACCGCCAAGCTTGCCTTCCACGCAAAGGAGAGTCCCATCCGGACAGGGGATGAAGTCTTCTATCTTGTATCTTCATAGCCCAACATTCCGGCATATGCATATAGTCCGGCTGTCCGAGGACCCCTTAATCTAGGACTCCCTCAGTAGCCCCTGAACCAGGCTTCAATGACGATGAGTCCGCCCGCAGATCGTCCTTGGCATTGCAAGGTGGGTTCCTTCTCCGAATACTTCTAAGTAGATCTTCAACATAAGAATCATGTCCGGCTCTGCAAAACAAATTCCACATACCACTATAGAGAGTATAATATCCCACGAGTCCAATCTGCTGACAACTCACAGCGTGACATCACGCCACGGCCCGGTCTTTATTCGAACCATTTTTATCCTGCCCCTCCGTATTTTGAGGCGCGGTTTCATTGGCACGTCTTGTTAAAGCAGAGATCATGTCCCCTTATCACGGGATTCTCATCAATGCGGGTACGGGTAACCCAACAGTGCCATCCGCACGGCGCTTGGGAAATAAGCAAGCTTTAGGGCAAGTGGGGAGGCGCATGATTTTTACTGCCTTTATAAAGGGATAAGGATTCCTTCTTTCACCCACGCCTTCTTCTTCCTCCGCTCATCCATTCTCGAGCTCCAGCACCCAAGCACCCACCTCTTCCGCCCCAAAAAGCACTCCAACCATGTCCGGATCCGGAGCGCAAGGCAAGTGGATGGCCTCCTTCGTCAAGGAGAAGGATATCAAGAAACTCTGGGATGCCGAATACCTAGCCAAGAAGATCGTGCACCATCTCCCAGCGGCGGGACAAATCGTCCCTACTCCGGGACCCCACGAGAGGGTTGTATTCCTCCCTCACTTCGTCCGCAGGCTGGGGTTTCCCCTCCACCCATTTGTTTGTGGCCTTATGTATTACTACGGGATTGATTTCCATGACCTATCCCCCAATTCCTTCCTCAACATCTCGACATTCATCATCGTGTGCGAGGCCTTCCTCCGCATCCCACCACACTTCGGATTGTGGCTAAAGATCTTCAACGTGAAGCCAAAGATGGTAGGCGGCGAACACGCCGAGTGCGGAGGCGCCATGGTGAGCAAGATGCCCAACATCAAATGGCCATCAGGTACATTCAACGAGTCCGTTAAAGGTTGGCAACAACAGTGGCTCTATGTCACCAAGCCACGTGGCACCAAATGGGCCGCAGCCCCCGAATTCTGATCCGGAGCCCCACTGCTGCTCACCTCCTGGCCCGAAAATGGCCTAGACTGGTCTTCGTCAGACGAGCTGATGACGCTCCAAGCGCATATCAAGAGCATGGAGGACAAGAATATCAAACTTGTTGATGTGGTCCAGGTGATGCTAGTTCTCCGGATCCTTCCATGTCAACACCGAACTTGCAATCTATGGGAGTTTTATCCGGCCAAGCACCAAACCATGCTGGAGTTCTTTGGCACGACACACGAAAACATCGGGAAGGTCCTATTCAATCCTGGCAAGTCATGGCCGGACATCATCGAGGATCACGGGCACAAATTGTCCCGCCCCGCAAGTTCGGTAAGTCTTTATATGTTTTCAAGGTGCATCCTTTATTTGTATACTTTGGGAAAAACACCTAATATTTCCCTAACGATTCTCCCAGGGCTGGACAAAGACGGCAGAGCGGATCTACTGTCCGGCCCCGCTACCTGAAGAACAAGCAGGCCCACTTCTGATGAAGATGCTGGTCCCGGCGCCTTATAAGGCGCCGAAGAAGAAGTCCAAGAAGGAGGCCAAGGAGATCAACAGTGGGCTCCACCGCAAGGGTACTTCGGACGTGGTGTTCGAAGACACCGAGGCCCACTCCTCCTCCAAAAAAGATGAGGGAGAGGAGGAGGAAGAAGAGGAAAGCCAGTCCCCCCCCCTGTGACGGGGAGAAAGAAGAGAACGGCCTCCACACGTTTGGAGGATGAAACGTCTAAGAAGGGGAAAGCTTTCCTTCCAGACAAACCCACCACAGCCACCGACAGCAGCCCGGAGTGGGAACCCAGGGTCAAGCCCCTGGCCAAATCATGAGTACAAAGAAACCCGGACACATTCATATATCCAGTCTCACTTTTGCATAGCATTAATGTATTGAGTCACGCATTCTGCAGTCCGGTCGGGTCCGACATCGAGCGATCTTCATCAGAAGATTCACTGGACCCGGATGCGATGGACAGCGAGACCCTCCCGACGGCCTCCTCCCCCAGAGGTGTGGACAACACCGAGGTGTCGTCCCAAAGGGGCCCAGGCCAGGGCGGAGCTCAGGAGACCGTCGAGGCGGCACCGGAGGGTCAATCCTCGGCAGCCGTACACATGGGGGAGCAGACCCCCATGGATGCTGACGGCGGGGGCCGTCCTGAATTCGGCCCCCAGCCAGAGACAATTCCGGGGACCAATACGGCTCTGGAATCAGGCCAGCAACCTCCTTCAACATAAGGTGGTGCGCCTATTCCGCCAGTGACCTCGGTCCACCCAGAGGTGTCGGATACTTTATTGGCGGCGCTGCAAAGCGCTTCCATCATTGAAGAGCATTGTACCCTTATTGGTGCGGTGATTGAGAAGATCCAGTCCACCAAAAGCGGGCTGACCGAAACCTGCACCAGCTTTCTAACAGGCTTTGAGGTAAGTAATGAAGTTAAAAGAATGTCACAATATAGATAGTATCCCCTGATACACTGTTTGGCGTTTGAAAAGAAAGCCGGACAGAGGATCAAATATAATTCGCAGGAGACTAACTAGGAAATACCTATGTGAATGAGCAGGCATCATTATTGACTGCAACCTCTCATACTACGGAGGTCTCCGGACTGAAGCAGAGTCTGGAGCAGCCAGAAAAGGAGCTCGGCCAAGTAAAAAAGCAATTGGAAGATAACCAAGGTGTTTGTGGATCTGCCGTGCAGCATGTCTGACGCCGCACAATTCTACCGAGCCGAAGAGGGAAGCTCTACGGAGAAGCTATTCTGGTCGCAATATCTTGCGCCAGAATATCCAATACCCTTTACCGATCAGCTGAAGCAGCTGGTCGAGCTGCATAGGGAGGACGAACTAGCCCTGAAGGATTTGATTATCCGGCTATAGTCTGCCGAAGCAATTCCCAGCGGCTACTTTGGACTCGTGAAGCGGCTGGTTAGTGACTGCCCTCGGCTTGACACCATCAAGCGGTCGGTCTGCATCGAAGGTGTGCGAATGGCCTTTGCCCGCGTCAAGGTGCATAGGGCGAAGATGGATGTCGTGAAGCTGATGATCGAAGGACCGCCCAAAGAGAAGGAGCACCGCAAGCCCGAGTTGTATTATGACAGTTTCCTTCAGGGATCCTGCCTTCTGGCGGAGCAATGTGCCAAGGATATTATATTCCCATGAATATATGCATGTTATCCTATGTTGTAATATGAAACAAGGTCGTTATGTAAAATAATGCTTGTTATTTGAATTTTTACCTCCTGTGCAGCCGTTTTTAAATTAATTCTGAGAGTTGGCCAGTCGTCGGCTTCTGCCCCCATGTAGGAAGTACGGGGGTGTTCGGGATAAATCTAAAGACTCTTTACTCCAGATTTTTGGTCCTTAAAGGAGGTGTTTAGCGCAACGAACTAGGCAATCGGACTATAAGGCTTTATCACTCTCACTTAGCCATAGGAGTTTGACAAAAGAAAGGTAGGCGCAGCCCCTAGTGTTCGGAAGACCGAACTTGGGGTATTGTAAAACACCTGATCGGATAAAAACTGATCCGCCGCACGATGCATTAGTTATCGCATAATGCGGACGGAATCGCTAAAGATTTTGTGACCTCTCGAACAACTGACCAGCTCTCGCCGCATCATGAAAGTTATTTTCAGCTTTCTCTACTGAGGTGCTCGTCCAGAAGAACCGGGACATAGTTGTAGTACTTCTCCCTTTACTACCCTAGCCGAAATAGCGGAACGTAGGGTAGCAAGCACAGGAGCCGGGCAACCCAACTATTGACCCAAGACATGATTCAGAGCTGATGCATATAATTCTATAAGTTCGGGGTGCCGAACAACCGTGAAGGTGTTCAGACTTTCTTGCCGTGTTATGGGGTACAATGAAGCCCTAGCGAATGAGGGCGTACCAGAGTGTACGGCTGCTACTTGACAAAAAATATCAAAAGATTAAACAACAAGCGAATGTCATATAGATAGGACCGCACATTGTTTTCATTCTAATTCAATACTACGTCGAAGCTTATAAGGACAAGTAGTGCGATAAACAATATGACTTCGGGACCTGCTGTGACCACGGGGGAGCTACGTGCCGATCCAGGGACAGATCAAATGATCCTCGAAAAGAATATCGAAAGATTCTTGTGCATGTTCGAGCTACTTCCCTCTTTGGTATATCCGTCCTTTGATAAGTCCGGCAATCAGGCCGCCCGTAATGGCCTAGACAAAAAGTGACCTGAAAAAAAAGAAAAAAAAAGAAAATATAAAATGATTCGTGTCCAGGGGCGGTTGAGCCGCATTGTGGAACACAACCTAGTTATGCCTCCGTCTATCCCCATGGTATTTTGAGTGTGTAATTATGTACGCGCGGTACAAAAGCCGTTGTTTGGTCGGGGTTGGGACGAAGGCCGGATTGCTAGTCGAGCTCTTGACGAACTAGACTGTCCTGCTATTGTGGAGTTCGGACTCGTTTGACAGCATCCGGGAGCTTGGCCGCTGAATTGAGGTTCGACCTGAAGAGGCCGCTCTGTGCTTCTACAGCGAGGGCAGCGATGTGCTCCTCAGTACAGAGGGAGCATTCCCTGTTTCCGTTGACTGTTTATGATACGACGTGGACCAGGCATCTTGAGCTTAAGATAAGCATAGTGTGGCACCACATTGAATCTGGCGAATGCGGTTCGTCCGAGCAGAGCATGATAGCCGCTGCGGAAGGGGACGAGATCGAAGATTAGCTCTTCGCTTCAGAAGTTATCCGGGGATCTGAAGATCACTTCCAGTGTGATTGAGCCCATACAGCATACCTCTACATCTGGTATGACACCTTTGAAGGTGGTTTTTGTGGGCCTGATCCTTGAAGGATCGATACCCATCTTTCAAATTGTATCCTAACAGAGCAAGTTCAGGCTGCTTCCACGGTCCATAAGGACTCGTGTAAGGTGGAATCCATCAATGATTGGGTCGAGCACCAGTGCGGCTGAACCGCCGTGACGGATATTGGTCGTATGGTATCTGCGATCAAAGGTGATCAGACAGGATAGCCATGGGTTGTACTTTGGGGCGAAAGACTCCATTGCGTAGACGTCCCTGAGTGTGCGCCTCTACTCCCTCTTGGGGATATGGGTGGCGTATATCATATTCACCGTTTTGACTTGTGGAGGAAACTTCTTTTGTCCTCCTGTCTTCGGTGGCCTGGGCTCCTCGTCATCGTCATCACTTTGCGACCCCTTCTCTTTGCTTTCGGCATTTGACTTGCCGGCTTGTTTGAACACCCAACATTCCATGTTGGTGTGATTGGCTGGTTTATCGGGGGTTTCGTGGATTTGACATGGACAATCAAGTATGCGGTCCAAACTGGATGGGCCCGGATTGTTTCTCTTAAATGGCTTCTTCCGCTGACCGGATTTGGAGCCACTAAATCCTGCATTGACAGCCGTGTCTTCGGTGTTATCGCCATTATTTTGACGCTTGTGTCTACTGCGTCGGGGCTTTCCATTGCTATCTCTGGCTTCATAAGTGTCAGGTTTTCTTGAGGTGCTGTTGCTATGAGCTAGCCAACTATCTTCGCCCACACAAAAGCGGGTCATAAGTGTCCTAAGGGCTACCATGGACATCGGCTTCTCTTGGCCGAGGTGCCAAGCAAGCCACTCGTCATGGATGTTATGCTTAAAGGCCGCTAGGGCTTCGACATCCGGACAGTCGACGATCTGGTTCTTTTTAGTTAAGAACTGAGTCTAGAATTTCCTGGCTGACTCTTCGGGGTGTTGGATTATATGACTTAAGTCATTGGCATCCGGAGGTCAGACATAAGTACCTTGGAAGTTGTCAAGAAATGCATCTTCCATGTTCTCCCAACTGCCAATAGAGTTTTCTGGCAGACTGTTCAACTAGTGCCGAGCTGGTCCTTTGAGTTTTAGCGGGAGATACTTGATGGCATGGAGATCATCACCACGAGCCATATGAATATGGAGAAGGAAGTCCTCGATCCATACCGCGGGATCTGTTGTCCCATCATATGATTCAATGTTTACGGGTTTGAACCCTTCTGGGAAATCATGTTCCTTTACTTCATCGGTGAAGCATAGGGGGTGTGCGGCGCCTCTATGTCGGGCTACGTCACGACGCAGATTGGATGAAGCTAGTCTACAGTATTCGGCCTAGACAAGTTTGTATTTGTTATATCCGGCTGGGTGGCTGTCATTGCGCATTGGGGAACACCCCCGCGATCCATAGATCGATCTAGTTTGTCCTGCTCTGTTTTCCAACTCATACCGCAGGTCATGTGAGGGAGTCCTGGATTAGGGGTGTCCGGATGGCCGGACTATGACCTTTGGCCGGACTCCCGGACTATGAAGATACAAGATTGAAGACTCCATCCCGTGTCCGGATGGGACTTTCCTTGGTGTGGAAGGCAAGCTTGGCGATATGATATGAAGATCTCCTCCCATTGTAACCGACTCTGTGTAACCCTAGCCCTCTTCGGTGTCTATATAAACCGGAGAGTTTTAGTCCGTAGGACGAACAACAATCATACCATAGGCTAGCTTCTAGGGTTTAGCCTCTCTGATCTCGTGGTAGATCAACTCTTGTAATACCCATACCATCAATATTAATCAACCAGGAGTAGGGTTTTACCTCCACCGAGAGGGCCCGAACCTGGGTAAAAACATCGTGTCCCTTGTCTCCTGTTACCATCCGCCTAGACGCACAGTTCGGGACCCCCTACCCAAGATCCGCCGGTTTTGACACCGACATTGGTGCTTTCATTGAGAGTTCCTCTGTGTCGTCGCCGTTAGGCCCGATGGCTTCTTCGATCATCAACCACGACGCGGTCTAAGGTGAGACTTTTCTCCCCGGACAGATCTTCGTATTCGGCGGCTTCGCACTGTGGGCCAACTCGCTTGGCCATGTGGAGCAGATTGAAAGCTACGCCCCTGGCCATCAGGTCAGGCTTGGAAGCTTAAACTACACGGCCGACATTCGCGGGGACTTGATCTTCGACGGATTCGAGCCACGGCCGAGCGCGCCGCACTGTCTCGATGGGCATGATCTAGCTCTGCCGCCGGACAGCGCCCAGAGTGCCGCTCAGGAGTCCGCTCCGACCATTAGTTCGGAGCCGACTGCGCTAACCAGGGACGGACGGTTGGACGCCGCCCTAGGAGCCGCAATCTCTACGGCGATAGAGCCAAATACCAGCCTAGTCCTTTGCAAGGCCCGTGACTCCAAGGTGCCGGACTCCGTTCCGGACTCCGAATCTTCCACACCCCTTCCGATCGAACCCGTTTGGGCTCCGGTCATGGAGTTCACCGCCGCGGACGTCTTTCAGCACTCGCCCTTTGGCGATATCCTGAATTCACTAAAGTCTCTCTCTTGTCAGGAGAGCCCTGGCCGAACTACGGTCAGCATGGTTGGGATACGGACGACGAAGAAATTCGAGGCCCACCCACCACCCACTTTGTCGTGGTTTTGTCACGGCAGATGTCCTCATGAAAGGACTTAGTCGTGGAGCCATTGCTACGGGTTAACTTGAAGGGGTTAAAGCGGACACAAAGACACAAGGGTTTATACTAGTTCGGCCCCTTCGATGAAGGTAAAGCCTACGTCTAGTTGTGATGGAATTGATGTGGTTTCGATGGCTAGGGAGCAAACAAGCTTCGCCTAGGCTCGAGTTGTTGTTGTCTGTCCTTGAACCGCCGTCGGGTCGTCCCCTTATATACACGGGTGACGCCCGTCGGTCCACAGAGTCCCACACCGGTTCATACTCGTATCCCGGTTTCCCGGTTGGTCTCTCTCTATTCCTAACTTACAATACAAGTTTACATACCAAGCCGGTTTACGACTACAGGTTCTAAACCCACTACAGGCCTTGGGCCTTCATCTGCTTAATCACCTTTACACTACTAATGAAGTTAACCCGGCCCAGGTAGGCCGGTTTACGCCCAGTGGTAATATCCCCAACATTAGGCCCCAGATTGATTTGAACTGGTTCATGTCAATCCTTCACAAAAATCTTTGTCTTCAACATCTTCTGGTAATTGGTAAACCGCCATGTCATCATCATCTCTGGTTGTTGTAAACCGGCATGACGTCATCATGAAGTTAACATTTATAACGTCTTCTTTTATTAATAGACCTGTGATACCCAAGGCAGCAACTCCACGTCCGAATCTTGTGGCTCCTGGATTCGCGCGCCTGACACACGTCCTTTGCCTTATAAATAGGACCGAAGGGTCATTTCCTTTTCTCCCCTTCGTCTCTTTCTCTTCGTCTTCCTCGTGTCGCCAGCCTCGGAGCTCCGCCGTCGCCATTGACCTCTGCCTCGTCTTGGGCCGCTGCATCAACTTGAACATTCCAGAGCACTGCGGTATCTTTCCGCATCTTCCTCGATTCCGGTAAGCCTTCTGCTCTTCTTAACATAGATCTGTTCTAGGGTTTCATGTTCTTGCTGTGCTCCTCACTTGTTCATGCTCGTACCTAGATTCCTGGATAGATCTGTGAAACCCTGCTCTGATTAGCAGTAGCCTTTTAGCATCCACCTGTAGTTTCACGCTCAAGTCCATAGATCTCATCTACATACCTGCCCATTGATTCACTTCCGCTCTGCTTTTAATCTTTTGAATATTTTCTGTTTTTCTGAACTTGCTTCAGATCCATTACTACAATAGGACCTTGTGAAACCTGTTTCTGCATACTTAGCCATCCGCAACCTCAATTGCTTTCAATGTTTAGATCAGGCGGTTTAACTTAGTATAGAAAAAGTTAATAAACCGGTATATACCATTAGTCCCCTTGTTGAACCGCCAGAACTCTTTGGCCATATGATGCCACTTCATAAAAATCCGGTTTAAGTATACTGCCTCCGGTTTAGCCTTGTTCATACCAGTGCCTTCTTTTATCCAACATGTTCTTGAACCGGAATCACCTATTTCTTGTAGATCTCACCATGGCCAAACAAGTATATGAGTGCAACTGGGTTCCTTCTCGTGTCACAGAAACCCAGTTGGATGATTTAGTCTCGATCGGCGCTTTAGACAGCAAAGAGACTATCCACTGGAGGGTTCCTGGTAATGAATGTCCTCCCACACCTCAAGAGGGAGAGGTTGTGATCTTTGCGGATCACTTAGCCCGGGGCTTCAAACCGCCCGGCTCCAAATTTTACCGGGACGTACTAGCCAATTTTCAACTTCGCCCGCAAGATATTGGCCCCAATTCTGTTACCAACTTATGTCACTTCCAAGTGCTCTGTGAGGTGTACCTTCAAGAGAAACCCACAGTTGAATTGTTCAGAGACTGCTTCCACTTAAACCGCCGCACAGAATTCACTGATGGTCCCAATACCGAATTGGGCGGTATGGCAATTCAGAAAAGGAAAGAAATCACTTATCCCCATGCCAAACTACACAGTCACCCCAAGGAGTGGAATGCAACATGGTTTTACTGCAAAGATACTTCCCCTGGTGATGAAAATCCTTTGCCTGGCTTTCGTCCGGAACGGCTCAGCAATACACACCCCTTCCCACAAAGGTTAAGTGCCAAGGAGAGGAGTAAATACGCTCCGCAATTATCCAAGCTCCGAGCCTTCATGGCCAACGGTTTAACAGGAGTTGATCTCGCACGCTGTTGGATATCATGGAGCATACTGCCTCTCAGCCGGCGCTCCGGTTTGATGTGCAAATATACTGGCAGCGTTGATGACCCACTCCGACACACCAACATCCAGCTCTCCGATGATGAAGTCACAGAGGCTGTGAAGAAAATGCTGAACGAACCGGAGCATCTCTGCGCTCAAACCGGCCTGCCCCCTTTCTGTGCTACCAACAAACCGCCAGCTGTAAGATTTTGATTGTACTTTTTATTGAACCTGTTATTGCTATCTCTGTCTGACATCAATTGCTGCTTACCCAGGGTGATAATCCGTTTTGGAGCAAGAAGCTTCCACAAGACAAACCGGAGAAAGCAGATCGGCCAATCCGGCCAAAGACCAAGGTCGTCAAGAAGCCTGCCAAAAAGAGGAAAACCACTGCTTCATCTGATCCGGCTGTTGATGATGATGTGGGTAACTCGGACCCTGAGGTAGAACTCGATTCACTAGGCCTACTTTTTACACGCCTTATTGATGATGATACTTGTCAGGACGACGCTGAAGCCAGTAATGCTGATGTCGCTGAGGTAATTACTCTTTCTTCCGATTTGGATCCTTTGCCTTTGCCAAAATTTCGCCAGGCAAACCGGAAAGTTAAATTTTCTCATCCCCTTGCTTATTTGGATCCCAAATTTCTTATGAAGACTCAGCAACATGAAGCTCGCCGCACAACCCGGCACAGCGGCCAGGTAGTTACCTCCGCCGGTTTACCGAACAGTCCGGTTCGAAAACGCCGCTCCGAGGTCTCCGACCTTTTTATTAATTTATGTCCTAAAGCGGGTTTCATCCGTCAACCTCTTAATCCGTCTGACTCCGATTATCAGGTTACTTCCCATTCTTCCTCTGGTGAATCGTCGGCCACTCAGCTGCCACCACTGAAAACGGTTCTTGGGTAAGCCAGACTGAACATATGCTTCTGGTATACCACGTTACAACTTATGCTGTTCCTTGACTTTTTGTTTCTCTTTCAGGGCTAAACCTAAACCAAGCAAGAAAGCCCGCCTGAATAAAGCGGCCGAGGAAGATGCTGCCCTTGAACAGGATAAAACACCAGATCTTGAAGCGTTCGTTCCTGAAGATATTCCCAATGATCCTCCTTTGCAAGATGATGCTATTACTGATAAAAGGCCTATCGATACCTCAGTCCCTGTTGACCAGCCTGCCAGCTCCATCCGGATCGATGGATCCCGCAGTCCTTCAAAGCCTGCTGATAAACCGACCGTGCCAACGCAAACCGGCGAGTCCAAGGATGATGACGTTGTAATTACCGGCGTAGGTCGCTTTGAACCAGGGAATCCCGTCGCTTTGGCCAAGCATACTGTGAAAGAAGATTCTCCTGGCATGAACAAAGGCAAATGGGATGTTGATCTGGAAACATATGCTGCTCTGAGTGCCCAAGATGTTCATTCTGGTTATTTGAACCGGCTATATACTAGTCGTGACTGTGAAGCTGGCCTGGTAAAGATAATGAGAGATAAATTTGAGGTAACTTCCTTGCGCTTCTTCTTTCTTTAATTACTGCTACTATATTAATCCTCCTAGCCCCCAAGGGCCGGTTTGTAATCTTCTTCAAACTGGGACTTGAATATAGTCCTCAATACTTTGAACTCCATCAATGTAGCCCCCAAGGGCCGGTTCAACTTAGTATAGTTAAACCAGGACTCCAATAAAGATTCTAACATCAGAACATAACTGAGCAAATAGCCATTAGCCCCCAAGTGCCAAGTTGAATACCTGTATTGAGCTTGGGACTTTGCGATTTAGTAATAGATGAAAATTGAAGGTGCATTAGCCCCCAAGTATCAAGCATATAACTTGTTATGTGGTTGGTACTTCAAATTCTTGTACCGTTTGTTGAAAGCCAAGCACTGTCTTTATGCAGGCTGAAGGGAGGATCAAAGAAGACCGGATTACTGATCTGCAGGAAATTTTGAAAACCCAGCAAGCTGAAACCGACAAGGCAAGGGAAGAATTAACCAGCGCTTTGAGTATCACAGAACAGCTGAAGGAGGGCTTCGAGAAGGAGCGGACTGATTGGGCCACTGAGAAGGCCGATTTAATAAAAAGAGCTGAAAACGCTGAAGCTGCTCTTAAACCGGTGGTAGATGAGCTGACCGCCGTAAAGCGGCAAGTACATTCCATGACCGCTGCTATCTTTGGTAAGTTCCTTTTGGTTTCTTGGACAACTCTGGCCTGCTTATGATAGATCCGGTTTGTGATCTTTCCTGTATTGTTATAGGTACACGCATTGGTCACTTAGGGTCAGATGTTCGGAAGAAGTTGAAGGCTGCCTACACTTTAATTGAACAGCTGTATACCGGAGCGCAACGGATCATCACCACTGCATCTCATAACAATCCGGCACCCACTTTAATCCAAGACACTCTTAATAGGTTGTCAATGCTTCCTGCTCGGATTGAAGAACTGAAAAAATCTGCTGCTCGAACCGGAGCCATTAACGCCTTAATCCGGGCAAAAGCATGGGTGCCGGATTTCGATCCTGTTGAAGCAGCTCAAGGCTATCCCAGCTTGAAGGAAGATGGCTCAGAGTTCAATGAAGATGATTTGAGGGCGATAAACCGTGCAGTACGCCCTCTGGCTTGTCAATTGGCTGAAGAGGCAGACTTGTCGCATTATCAAGCTCAGTACAATGACCAGAACAAACGAGTGCCTGCACCAACTCCTGAAGCGGAAAATCTGATTCCTCCAATCCGTAAGCATACTTACGCTCCTGATATTGAACCGTCTTCTCTGATCCATGAAGAGGCAGTCTTTCAAGCTTTAATGCGAATCGACTGGTCCACTGTTGATTTCCAGCCAATGGATAGAGATGAGGAAGCTGAAGTAGCGCGGGACGACCCACAACCATCAGACCGGTTTAATGAGCAAGCTTGAACCGGAAGCCGGTTTACATAACTGCTGTATTATTATCCACTGGAACAACAATGATCTTATTTGGGCACCGCGTTTCCTTGTAATAGGATAGTCAATACTTCTATCTCGAAATATGCCTTCGTGCATAAGTACTGATGCTTTTGCTGAAATCCTTAATTATATTTCCTGCAATCAGAAAATCTTGAACTGCGGTGGCGGTTATACCGCCAACCGGTTTACAACCTTGATATATATATATATCAATGTATTTAAAGCATATAATCAAATATGTGATACAAAATACCTGCCATCGCTGGGCATGAAGTTGGCTTAGCCAGGCTTGAAACGGAGTATTTATAAACCGTTACCATCAAAGGGGAGAAAGCAACTCCCATGTAAATCGTGCTGGGTCATTATGAGCCCCCCTGCTACTTCATGATGTTAACAGGAAAGTTAAATCGGGCATATTTCTCCGGAATACAAATGAACCGATTTCCGTCAGCTGAACCGGTAAAAAAGTGTTGTTGGTTTAAAGGAAACACAACAAAAATTGAAGAATAGTCATAAAAGAAATATGGCAGCAAAGGCAATGATAAAAACTGTTTGCAAAAACATGCTTTACTGAGCTGATCAGATGGTGTTACCATGGTCGGACAGGACCAAGCCCCCAATAGGAGTGACAATGGTTCAAGTCAGCCAGGTCCCCAAATGAAACCGTGGCAATTATGCCGATCAAAAGGCGTGGCAATGGTTCGGGTTCGACCAAGCCCCCAAGTGATTTTGTGGCCTTAGGCCGACCAAGAGGCGTGACTGGTTCAGACTTGACCATGTCCCCAAGTGATCTGGTGGCTTTCGCCTATCAAAAGGTGTCGCGTTGGTTCGGACACGACCAAGGCCCCAAGTGATATCACAAAGCTATTTGAAAAGCAAATTTCAAGGGGTAAACCGGAGGCCATTTTAAAACAGAACCACTCCATGTAACCTCGCATGATATGAAAGGACAGAGACCCTGCTGTAGTTGAGGCTCCGGTTTTATTATATCAATGATAATATATACACTGCCATAATATGTACATAGATAGAGCCGATGGCTCAAGTGTAGTAAGGCCGAAGATGAGCTATATTCCACGGCCTGTTGGTCTCCTCCTCTGATGTGCGTGAGTTTTTATGCTCTCGAATATCAATCAGATAGTACGACCCGTTGTGCAGATTTTTGCTGACCACGAAAGGCCCCTCCCAAGGTGGGGATAACTTGTGCATATCCGTCTGATCTTGGATGAGCCGAAGCACCAAATATCCTTCTTGAAAAGTTCTGGTTCTGACCCGGCGACTGTGATAGCGATGAAGATCTTGTTGATAAATCGCCGAGCGGGCAGCCGCTATGTCACGCTCCTCATCTAATAGGTCCAAAGCATCTTGCCGTGCTGTATCATTGTCCGCTTCAACATAAGCCGCCACACGAGGCGAATCGTGCCGGATATCACTAGGGAGAACCGCCTCCGCTCCGTAGACCATAAAAAATGGTGTGTATCTTGTAGATCGGTTCGGTGTAGTGTTGATACTCCATAGTACAGATGGTAGTTCTTCAACCCAACATCCCGGTGTTCTTTGTAAGGGAACCATAAGCCGGGGTTTGATGCCTCGCAAGATCTCTTGATTAGCTCGTTCTGCCTGCCCATTGGACTGGGGGTGAGCCACTGATGATATGTCAAGCCTGATGTGCTCACGTTCACAGAATTCCTTCATAGCACCCTTGGATAGATTGGTACCATTGTCAGTAATGATACTGTGTGGAAAGCCAAACCGGAAAATCACCTTTTTAATGAACTGCACCACTGTAGCTGCATCACACTTGCTGACAGGCTTCGCTTCAACCCACTTGGTAAACTTATCAACTGCCACCAAAAGGTGGGTTTTCTTATCCTTGGATCTTTTAAAAGGTCCGACCATATCCAGCCCCCATGTTGCAAATGGCCAAGTAATTGGAATCATCCTCAATTCTTGAGCCGGCACATGAGCACGCCTTGAAAATTTCTGACAGCCATCACACCGTTTAACTAAGTCCTTCGCATCAGCATGAGCTGTCAACCAGTAAACCCATGACGAAATGCCTTAGCCACCAGAGACTTTGAACCGGCATGGTGACCACAATCCCCTTCATGAATTTCGCGTAAAATTTCACAACCTTCCGCAGGAGAGACGCAGCGTTGAAACGCCCCTGATACACTGCAATGATGCAATTCGCCATTGATAATTGTCATAGATTTGGATCACCAGACTATCTGCCTGGCTAGAGTCTCATCCTCTGGCAACTCTCCCCGGTTCATGTACGCAAGATAGGGAACTGTCCAATCCGGTATAACATGCAGGGCTGCCACCAATTGAGCCTCCGGATCAGGAATAGCCAAATCCGCTTCATCTAGGAGCTTGACTGACGGATTGTGCAATACATCAAGAAAGACATTAGGCGGGACCGGTTTACGCTGAGAGCCCAACCGGCTTAAAGCGTCCGCCGCTTCATTTTTTTTTGTCGATCCACGTGATCCACCTGATAACCCTTGAACTGACCTGCAACAATGTCCACCTCACGATGATATGCAGCCATGAGTGGGTCTTTAGAATCCCAAGTGCCAGACACCTGTTGAGCAACGAGGTCCGAGTCACCGAAGCACTTAACCCGACTTAAATTCATCTCTTTAGCCATCCGGAGACCATGGAGCAAGGCTTCATACTCAGCTGCATTATTAGTACAAGGGAACATTAAGCGGAGAACATAACAAAACTTATCACCTCTTGGGGAAGTTAACACGACTCCAGCCCCCGAGCCTTCCAATTGCTTGGATCCATCAAAATGGATAGTCCAATATGTGTGATCCAGCTTTTCCTCTGGTGCTTGCAACTCCGTCCAATCATTGATGAAATCAACAAGTGCTTGAGACTTCACCGCCGTCCGAGGCATGTACTTCAATCCGTGCGGCCCAAGTTCTATGGCCCACTTGGCAATCCGGCCAGCCGCCTCCCGGTTCTGTATGATGTCGCCCAAGGGAGCTGAACTGACCACTGCGATGGGGTGCCCTTGGAAATATTGCTTCAACTTCCGGCTTGCCATGAAAACTCCATATGCCAGCTTCTGCCAATGCGGATACCTTTGCTTGGATTCGACAAGAACCTCGCTGATATAGTAAACCGGTCGCTGAACCGGATATTCCTTGCCTGCCTCCTTGCGTTCTACCACAATAGCCACACTAACTGCACAAGCATTGGCCGCTACGTATAACAATAACGGCTCTTTGTCGACCGGAGCTGCAAGAACGGGCGGATTGGCTAATTGCCGCTTCAAGTCCTCCAACGCCTCATCAGCAGCTGGACTCCAGATGAATTGATCTGTCTTTCTCAACATCTGATATAAAGGGATGGCCTTCTCTTCGAGGCAGCTGATAAACCGCCTCAGTGCGGCGATCCGACCCGCCAAACGCTGAACATCGTTGATACACTTCGGTTTAGCCAGGGAGGTGATATCCGTAATCTTCTCCGGATTAGCCTCAATTCCTCTGTTGGACACAAGAAAACCCAGTAACTTGCCTGCCGGAACACCAGAAACACATTTGGCAGGGTTAAGCATCATCTTATAAACCCGCAAGTTGTCAAAGATTTCCTTTAAATCATCAACCAGCGTCTCCTTCTGTCTTGATTTGATGACAATATCATCCACATAGGCGTGCACATTGCGGCTGATCTGTTTATCCAGGCAATTCTGTACACACCGTTGATAAGTGGCTTGGGCACTCTTGAGCCCAAAAGGCATAGATACATAGCAGAAGGCTCCAAAGGGAGTAATAAACGCCGTCTTCTCCTGGTCCTGAACCACCATTTTGGTTCGATGATACCCAGAATACGCATCCAAAAAACTCAAATGCTCACAACCCGCCGTGGCATCAATAATCTGGTCAATGCGGGGAAGGGCAAAAGGATCCGTTGGACAAGCCTTGTTAAGATCCGTATAATCCACACACATACGCCAAGTGCCATTTTTCTTAAGAACCAGCACCGGATTAGCAAGCCACTCTGGATGAAAGACTTCTACGATAAAGCCAGCTGCTAAGAGCCTGGCTACCTCCTCCCCAATGGCTTTGCGCCTCTCTTCGTTAAACCGGCAGAGAAATTGCTTTACCGGTTTATACTTGGGATCAACATTAAGAGTGTGCTCAGCGAGTTCCCTCGGTACACCTGGCATGTCAGAAGGCTTCCATGCAAAAATGTCCCGATTATCACGGATGAACTCGATGAGCGTGCTTTCCTATTTAGGGTCCAAGTTGGCACTGACAGTGAACTGCTTGGACGAATCGCCAGGCACGAAGTCAACAAGCTTGGTCTCAGCCGCTGATTTGAACTTCAGATCTGAATCATGCTCCGTAGTTGGCTTCTTCAAAGGGGTCATGTCTGCCGGATCAACATTGTCCTTATAATATTTTAACTCCTCCGTGGCACAAACCGACTCTGCATAGGCCGCATCACCTTCCTCACATTCCAAAGCAACCTTGCGGCTCCCATGAACCGTTATTGTCCCTTTGTGACCCGGCATCTTGAGCTGCAAATAGATATAACAAGGCCGTGCCATGAACTTGGCATAAGCCGGCCGCCCAAACAAGGCATGATACGGGCTCCGGATCTTCACCACCTCAAAGGTTAGTGTCTCGGATCGGGAATCATGCTCGTCCCCAAAAGCCACCTCCAGGGCTATCTTACCAACAGGATATGCTGATTTGCCAGGCACCACACCATGGAGCATCGTATTAGACGGTCTGAGATCCTTGTCTGTTAGCCCCATGCGGCGGAATGTCTCATAGCACATGATGTTAATACTGCTCCCTCCATCCATGAGTACCTTGGTGAATTTATAACCTCCCACCTGAGGGTCTACCACTAATGCCAACTGGCCCGGATTGTCAACCCGAGGGGGGGGGGATGATCCTCCCTGCTCCACACGATAGGCTGCTCTGACCAGCGTAGATAACGCGGTACGGCCGGTTCAACAGAGTTCACTGCTCGCTTATGACGTTTCCGGTCGCGCTTATCCGAGCTAGTTGTGAAAACGTGATACTGCCCATTGTTCAACTGTTTTGGCTGGCTCTGATAACCCGACCGCTGCTGCTACTGCTGTTGGTTGTAACCCCCTTGACCGTTCTGATTATCCTGGCTATTATTACCACCCTGACTGAAACCTGAACCGGAAGCTCCATCGTGACCCGGCCCATGGAAACCGGATCCTGAGCCATCACCTGACCCACGGTCATACCGGAAGGCATTAGAGTTTTTAAATTCCTGCATAATGAAACAATTCTTCCAAAGGTGGTTAGCCGGTGCCTCCTTCGTCCCGTGTTTTGGGCAAGGCTGATTCAGCAAATAGTTTAAGCGATCCGGGTTAGGATTTGGAGCCCCATTGCGATTCGCCACTTTACCTCTGCGCCGCTGACCCTTGTCCTGCGCATTAGTGTTAGCCACAAAATCCATGCTGCCATCCGCCTTACGCTTGCCTCCGTTTCCATGGCCCGCCGATTTGTATTGATGCCCCTTAGAGTTACTATTCTTTTTTCCCTTCCCTTCTTCGTCATCGTCAGTCTTAGGATCCTTGGTACTATCAGAATCAGCATCCTTCACTAAAGCGGCCATGAGAGTTCCCATGTCATTACAGAAACGCCCTAACTTTTGCTTTAGAGGCTTAAACCGGCAGTTGCCCTCCAGGGTTAAGATCGCAGAGTCAGCATTGATCCTGTCAGACGAGTGCAAGACTTCAGAAACGCGGCGTACCCAATGGGTTGTTGACTCTCCATCCTCCTGAACACAAGCCGCCAAGTCTACTATGGACTTAGGCTGCTTACACGTATCTTTGAAATTCTGGATAAACCGGGTCCGCAATTGGGCCCATGAACTGATAGAATTAGGCGGCAGGCCCGTCAACCAAGTATGGGTTGTGCCTTCCAGCATCATGGTGAAGTATTTTGCACATGCAGTCTCATCCACATCCAGCATCTCAATTGCCATCTCATAACTCTCTACCCATGCTTCTGGAGATAAATTAGCGGTGTAATTCGGCACCTTGCATGGGCCCTTGAAGTCCTTGGGCAGGCGTACATTGCGTAAAGCGGGGACTAAACAGAGTACTCCCAAGCTAGATGCGACCCCTGGCCCGGCAGAGGTGGTAGGACGAACCGGTGTAAGCTGATCCGCCACGTTCTGTGCTGCTAACTCGGCCTCCCTTCGTGCCCGGGCCCGGTCCACGACATCCTGAACATCGTGAACACCACCGGCCGGGTTATTGCCACGGGCCGCTTCACGGCCCCGCGCATTGCTTGATATGGCCGGTTCATCCAGGCACCTACTATAGCTTCGGCTTGGACGAGGTGTGGAATGAATCCGGTCGCGGCTGTATGAATATGCCTCCTGTTGTATCAAAGCGGTCCGGAGAAGTTCCTTAACCCGGCGCGTCTCTATTGCTTGCGGAGTGTCTCCTTCAACCGGGATAGCTTCTAATCGCGCAGCAGCTGCGACAAGATTGTCCATAGGATTAGAATAATGACCCGGAGGTGTCTGGACTGGCGGAGGAATCACAATGTTCTGCCAAGGAGGTTCCATCAGGCGGGGTTGGACCGTCGCTCCTGGCCCTGGTGCCTCGACCCGGTTTACCTCTAGGTGCCCTGGCGGATTATTGGTTCCCGCTCCCAGAGTGTGAAAGAGATTTCGAGGGTCGAACCCTAACGGCAGGCGTGATCTGTGCTTCCGCTTCAAGACTTCCTGTGATGCGTTGTGGTCGAGCATAAGTTTATAGGCCTGGGCGTCCAAAGCGGCCCGCTCTGCGGCCATCCTGTCCTTTTCTGCTGCTAAGTCGGCTTTGCCTTGTGCGATCTGCTCTCTCACTTTTGCAATCTTTGCATCATGGGCCTCCTGATCCGCCGGATTGGCCTCTGCCATAAGTACAGCTAGTGCATCAAACAGGTCCGACAGAACTTGAACCGGTGGGCGCACAAGGCCTCCTGCCCCTGCTGCCGCTGCCGCTGCTGATCCGGAGAGCATTGCTGCGGCGGTCGAGGAGTGATTCGCCGCCTGTGTACCGGCCATGAATATTTCCAACCCG
Source organism: Triticum aestivum (assembly GCF_018294505.1). Taxonomy (NCBI): domain Eukaryota; kingdom Viridiplantae; phylum Streptophyta; class Magnoliopsida; order Poales; family Poaceae; genus Triticum; species Triticum aestivum. The sequence goes on from NC_057813.1 coordinate 85,105,948, forward strand.
GTTGATCTGCTCAGGGGGGTCCGGAATGTTGTCGCCATCGGAACAGCCCCTAATCTGGTCGTCTTGCAACTGGTACAATGATTCGGTCTCTCCGGTTGAGGATTCGTCACCGAAATAGACGACGGTCTCGCTACCATATTCTGATTCGTTCCCATGCTCTCCTCCGTGGATGACTCCCACAAAGGCACGCCTCACGGCCGGTTTAACCTGGGTAGCTCTCGCACGCTGAGCCGTCTCGGCGAGGTCGGTGCGGATGTCCGGCTCAGGCCCAGGCTCACCAATCTTGCCGATAAAAACGTGTATGCCACCAAAGGGGACCCGGTACCCGTACTCGATCGAGCCGTCTTCAGGACCCCATCCTGCATCATCGATGTAGAGCTTGCCGCGACGACTCTTGGTCATACGGCCCACAGCATAGCCTTCGAGTCCTTTGAGCTTGCCCTCCAAGATCATCAAACCGTCGTGCGATAGCCCCACGGTGGGCGCCAACTGTCGTGGATTTGTCACGGCAGATGTCCTCATGAAAGGACTTAGTCGTGGAGCCATCGCTACGGGTTAACTTGAAGGGGTTAAAGCGGACACAAAGACACAAGGGTTTATACTAGTTCGGCCCCTTCGATGAAGGTAAAGCCTACGTCTAGTTGTGATGGAATTGATGTGGTTTCGATGGCTAGGGAGCAAACAAGCTTCTCCTAGGCTCGAGTTGTTGTTGTCTGTCCTTGAACCGCTGCCGGGCCGTCCCCTTATATACACTGGTGACGCCCGTCGGTCCACAGAGTCCCACACCGGTTCATACTCGTATCCCAGTTGGTCTCTCTCTATTCCTAACTTACAATACAAGTTTACATACCAAGCCAGTTTACGGCTACAGGTTCTAAACCGACTACAGGCCTTGGGCCTTCATCTGCTTAATCACCTTTACACTACTAATGAAGTTAACCCGGCCCAGGTAGGCCAGTTTACACCCAGTGGTAATATCCCCAACACACTTCGTAGCCACTGTCGATGATTTAACCGACATGCTCGACTTCTACTCCGAAGACATCGATGGTATGGACGCCGATGAAGGAGACGACCAAGAACCAGCACCTATAGGGAACTAGAAAGCCACCTCATCATATGACATATACATGGTGGACACCCCCAAAGCAGGGGATGGCGAGGAAAAAATGGAGGATGACCCCTCCAAGAAGCAACCCAAGCGCCAACGTCAACGGCGCCGCTCTAAATCCCGCCAAAGCAAGAACGGCGAATCCGGCACCGGAGATAACAACACGCCGGACAGTGCCGAAGATAACCCCCTCCAGCAGGATTCAGTGCAGGAGGACGAAGGAGCCAGCCCTCATGAGAGAGCGGCCGACAGAGAGGTTGAGGATGACAACTATATGCCTTCCTCCGAAGATGAGGCAAGCCTCGACGACGACAAATTCATCGTGCCAGAGGATCCCGTCAAACAAGAGCGTTTCAAACACAGGCTTACAGCCACGGCACGCAGCCTCAACAAAAAACAGCAGCAGCTTAGAGCTGACCAAGACTTGCTAGCCGACAGATGGACCGAAGTCCTGGCGGCCGAAGAGTATAAACTCGAGCGCCCCTCCAAGAACTACCCAAAGCGCAGGCTGCTACCCCAACTAGAGGAGGAAACAACTAAACCTACATCACCAGTGTACGATGTGCCCGATCGGCCACCCTGTGGCCGCAACAGAGTGGCCTTCAGGCCCTCGACCCAAGCCGCACCTCGGCACCGCTCAAAACATGCCAGAGTATGGGGAGACGCAACAGACCTGCAAGACCTATTGGAGAACAAGGCAAGGCAAGCAAGATCGATCTACGGATCGCATGGGCGGCCCGCATCACGTGATATGATAAATACGGCTAGGCCGAATACAACAGACCAAGCTCATCCGAGCTGCGCCGCGATATAGCCCAGTACAGGGGCGCCGCACGCCCACTATGCTTCACAGACGAAGTAATGGATCATCAAATCCCCGAGGGTTTTAAGCCCGTAAACATTGAATCATATGATGGCACAACTGATCCCGCGGTATGGATCGAGGATTATCTCCTTCATATCCACATGGCCCGCGGTGATGATCTACACACCATCAAATACCTCCCGCTCAAGCTTAAAGGACCAGCGCGACATTGGCTTAACAGCCTGCCAGCAGAGTCAATTAGTTGCTGGGAGGACCTGGAATCCGCATTCCTTGACAACTTCCAGGGCACTTATGTGCGACCACCAAACGCCGATGACCTAAGCCACATAATCCAGCAGCCAGAAGAATCGGCCAAACAATTCTGGACATGGTTCCTAACCAAGAAAAATCAAATAGTAGACTGTCCGGATGCCGAGGCCCTTGCAGCCTTCAGGCACAATATCCGAGACGAATGCCTTGCCCAGCACCTGGGATAGGAAAAGCCGAAATCTATGGCAGCCCTTACGACACTCATGACCCGCTTCTGCATGGGCGAAGACAGTTGGCTAGCTCATAGCAATAACATAACCAAGAGCCCTGGTAATTCGGATACCAAGGACAACAATGGCAAGTCATGTCGCAACAAGCACAAGCGCCGCATTAATGGCGACAATACTGAGGATACTGCTGTCAACGCCGGATTTAGAGGCTCTAAACCCGGTCAGCGGAAGAAGCCATTCAAAAGAAACCCTCCGGGCCCATCCAACATAGACCGGATACTCGACCGCTCGTGCAGATTCATGGCAGCCCCGAACAACCAGCCAACCACACCAACAGGGATTGTTGGGTGTTCAAGCAGGCAGGCAAGTTAAGTGCCGAAACCAGAGATAAGGGGCTGTGTAGCGATGACGAGAAGGAGCCCCGGCCGCCGAACAACAGAGGACAGAAGGGATTCCCCCCGCAAGTGCGGACGGTGAACATGATATACGCAACCCACATCGCCAAGAGGGAGTGGAAGCGTGCTCTCAAGGACGTCTATGCGTTGGAGCGAGTCGCCCCAAAGTTCAACCCATGGTCCTCCTGCCCGATCACATTTAATCGAAGGGACCACCCCACTAGCATCCGTCACAGCGGATTTGCCGCATTGGTCCTAGACCCAATCATTGACGGATTTCACCTCACCAGAGTCCTCATGGACGGCGGCAGCAGCCTGAACCTGCTTTATCAGGATACAGTGCGAAAACTGGGTATAGATCCCTCAAGGATCAAACCCACAAAGACAACCTTTAAAGGTGTCATACCGGGTGTAGAAGCCAGCTGTACAGGCTCAGTTACACTCGAAGTGGTCTTCGGATCCCCGGATAATTTCTGAAGCGAAGAGTTAATCTTCGACATAGTCCCATTCCGCAGTGGCTATCACGCCCTGCTCGGACGAACCGCATTTGCAAAGTTCAATGCGGTGCCACACTATGCATATCTGAAGCGCAAGATGCCAGGCCCTCGCGGAGTCATCAAGGTAAATGGAAACACCGAACGCTCTCTCCGAACGGAGGAGCACACAGCGGCCCTGGCGGCGGAACTACAGAGAAGCCTCTCAAGGCAGCTCTCCAATCCGGGTATCAAACGTCCGGACAACGTCAAGCGCGCCCGAAGCAACCTACAACAGAGCCGGCCGGCACGATCCGAGCAAGCATAGCAGTGCGGCCCCAACCCCAGCCCTCGTCAGATGGTGCTATCGGTACCACGCGTACATAATTACGCTTTGAAAATACCATGGGCATAAGGGGCGGGGCACAACTACGGCACGCCCAGAATGCGGCTCAACCGCACTTAGGGGCTCCCAACTACTCAGAAGACCTGTCCGGCAATACACTCGTCGAACGCACGATGCAACAGCTAGGGTGAGGACAAGCCGCATCGAATGTCCAGGTGGCCTCTATAACGAGTTAAATACCTATTTTTACTTACAAAACCCGCAGCTTGCCCCTGGAGGGGGACATGTCAAATAATCCCATCTCTTGCTTATCGCACTATTTGTATCGTTCTGCTTTCATAGCAGCCCCTTAATAATAAACAATACATAGCTTCTATCTATTATTGTATTCCTTTTTTATATATATGTTCAGTCATGACATTATGCAGCCATACACTTTGGTACGTCCAATACACCAGGGGCTTAAGCACCCCATAACATGGTGTGAGAAGACCGAACACTCTCATGAGTGCGGCACCCCGAACTTATAGCACTATATGCATCGGCTCCGAATCATGTCTTTGGTCAATAGTTGGGTTTGCCCGGCTCCCATGTTTTGGTACCTTACGTTCCAGATTGTTGGCTAAGGTAGCGCTGGGAGAACTATTGCGATTGTGCCCCAGTTGAGTTGGGTTAACACCTCAGTAGAGAAAGCTAAAACTGACTGTCATGATAGTGCGAGAGACCGGTCGCTATTCGCGAGGTTTTTCGACTCCTTAAAGACTTATGCCGCTTAGAGCGAGGAATCGGACTGATCCGGCCTAGGCATGGATAGCGCCCCGAACTCGGTCTTCCGAATACTAGGGGCTTCGTCGAAATTTAAAATTATAGAATTCTATGGCTAAGTGAGAGTGATAAAGCATTATAAGTCTGACGGCCTGGTTCATTTTGCTGAGCGCCTCCCTAGATGGACCCAAGAATGGGAACAAGAGCACTCAGGTTTATCCCGAACACCCCAGCACTCGTGGCATGGGGGTCGAAGCCGACGACTTGCATCTCTCAGATTTGATAAACGGTCGCATAGAAGGTAATATTTTAAATTAACAAGCGTTGCTTAACGCATATGAACAAAGTTTTCAGCGTACAGGATAACAGATGCGAGCCTACTCAAAAATTACATCTTTGGAGCATTCGTCCACTATACAGCGAGCACCCTTCAGGAAACCCTTATAATACATCTCGGGCGTGCGATACTCCTTGCCCGATGGTGGCGCATCCGTCAAAAGCTTCTCAGCATCCAGCTTGCCCTAGTGCACTTTAGCACGGGCAAGGGCCCGACGGGCACCTTCGATGCAGACGGAGCGCTTGACGACCTCAATCCACGGACACGCGTCCACCAGCCGCCGCACTAGACCGAAGTAGCTCCCAGCCATGGCTTCTCCAGGCCACAGCCGAGCTATGAGGCCCTTCATGGCCTGTTCGGCCACCTTGTGGAGCTCGACTAGCTGCTTCAGCTGGTTGCTCAGGGGCACCGGATGTTCGGCCTCATCATACTGAGACCAGAACACTTTTTCCATCGAGCTCCCCTCTTCGGCTCGGTAGTATGCGGCAGCATCAGAAACACTACAGGGCAGATCGGCAAACGCTCCTGGAGAGCTCCGGATTCGGGTAAGTAGCAGATAATTAACTTTTATATTCTTGCTTTGCATAAAGAATGCCTTACCCGCTGCCATTTTCTTCATCGCCTCGATCTCCTGGAGGGCCTTCTGGGCTTCGGCCTTAGCGTTTTTGGCACTCTCAAGAGCCAAGGCGAGCTCGAACTCTCGAGTCTTCGAGTCACGCTCCAAACTCTCGTGTTTTTCCACGAGAATCTGGAGCTCTTGCCGCACCTCCGCCACCCGCGCCTCCTGCTTCTCTCGCTCGGCGCGCTCCAGGGCCGCACTGTTTTCGGCCTTGGAGACCGCCTCCTTCAGGGTCGCCGCCTCGGCCGTGGCCCCTGCAACATTTACATGCGGTATTACATACCCTCCTTGTCCTCGAGCTGCTTCTTGGCACGACCGAGCTCGTTCTCGGACCGCTCGAGGCTTCCCTTCAATGCATTGACCTCCGCAGTCAGTGCAGCAGAGGTCAGCAGCGCATCCTGCATTCCCATATCGACATATTTTTATTAGACTCTTGCATATATCTTTTTAGATCCTCAGCTCGGCTTTTCTTCCCGAACGCCGAACCGAGCATCAGGGGCTACTGTCTATGCGGTAACAGTTTTATATGTTTTGAACACATACCTCAAAGCCTGTTAACAGACTTGTACAGGCTTTTATCAGCCCGCTCTTGGCGGACTGAACCTTTTGAATCAACGCACTCATAACAGTGCGGTGTTCCTCGTCGATGGAGGCGCCGTTAAGCGCCTCCAGCAAATTGTCCAGCGCCTCCGGATGGATGGAGGTCGCCGGCAGCGTAGGCTTGCCCTTCTTATGAAGGCGCCGCCTGTCGGACTCTGGAACCGCTGGTAGTTCCAGAGCAATGTCTGGCCCGGGGCCGGACTTAGACCCCTCCGGGGCTTTACCCCCTTTGGGCCTGGAGTCCGGGAGGTCGCCTTGGGGCGCCTCCAGGACCACCTCCTCCTGGTTCGGTCCCTTTTGGGACTCCACCTCGGCGTCGTCCGCAGGGAGCGGGGAGGAGGCCGTCGGAAGTGAAGCGCTATTCACATCCGACGAATTCAGGGAGCCGCTCGACGAATCGCCGAGCTGAGCTCTGGGTGGACTACATGATTAAAATTCAGCGTTAGCCATTACCAAATAATAGAGGAGCGTCATGAGTCATTCGGGTAACCGGACACTTACGATTTTGCCACGGGCTTGACCCTGGATGGCCATTCCTCTCCGTCGTCTTCAGCATCAGAGGCGTACTCTGGCAGAAGGGTCTTCCCCTTCTTGGACCCTCCAGCCTCCCCAGTTGGGGCGGCCTTCCATTTCTTTCCTCCCCCCGTTGGAGAGGGAGAGGCTTCTTCTTCTTCTTCCTCCTCCTCATCTTTCGAGGCGGAGGGTGCGTCGGGGTTGTCGGGCGATGAATCCGACACCACCAGGCGCCGGGAGCTCTTTCGAGTCCCCATGGCCTTCTTCTTGGCCTTCTTCTCCGGCACCACGTGAGGTGCCGGAACCAGCAGCCCCGTCAATCGGGCGTCCGCTGGATCTTCTGGTAAGGGAGCCGGACAACTAACCTGTCCGGACTTCTTCAGCCAGTCCTGTCAAAGGTAGGGGAGTTTAGATCCCGCATAGAGTCAGACTATGAAAGAAAAGAGTCCCGTAAAGGGTAGAATAACTTACCTCGTTAGCCCGACGCCGCGAGCTAAATCCTTAAACAGCACCTTCTAGGCATCTTCGTACATAGTATCGAAGAGCCCGCTCAAGGCTTGGTGTTGTGCCGGATCGAACTCCCACAATTTGAAGGCCCGTTGTTGGCATGGGAGGACCCGGCGGATAAGCATGACCTGGACTATGTTGACGAGCTTGAGGTTCTTGCTGACCAGCTTTTTGACGCAGGTTTGGAGTCCGGTCAGCTCTTCCGAATCTCCCCATGTTAAGCCCTTCTCTTTCCAGGAGGTGAGCCATGTGGGAAAGCTAGATCGGAATTCGGGGACCGCTTCCCATTTGGGGTCGCATGGCTCGGTGATGTAGAACCACCCCGATTGCCATCCTTTTATTGTCTCCACGAAGGAGCCCTCGAGCCATAGGAGGTTGGCCATCCGGCCCACCATGGCACCTCCGCACTCCGCTTGGCGGCCGCTCACCACTTTCGTCTTGACATTAAAAGTCTTCAGCCATAAGCCGAAGTGGGGCTGGATGCAGAGGAAGGCCTCACACACGACGATGAACGCCGAGATGTTGAGGATAAAGTTCGGGGCCAGATTGTGGAAGTCCAGACCGTAATAGAACATGAGCCCCCGGACGAACGGGTGAAGAGGAAAACCCAGTCCGCGGAGGAAATGAGGGAGAAGGACAACCCTCTCATGAGGCCTGGGGGTAGGGATGAGTTGCCCCGCATCTGGAAGCCAGTGCGCGATGTCGTCAGACAAGTATCCGGTCGTCCCCAACTTTTTGATTTGCCCCTCCGTGACGGAGGAGGCCATCCATCTACCTCCCGCTCCGGACATGATTGGAGTAGGTTGAGGTGGGAAGTGCGGGCTTGGGCATTGGAGCTCGAGCGCGCAGGGACGAATAAGCAAAGGAGGACGAAGGCGTGAATGGAAAGGGAGGATTCTTATCCCATTATATGGGCGGCCAAAACTACGAGCCCCCACCGGCCTAATAAAACTCGCTTATCTCCCAAGCGCCGCGGTTAATGGCGCGGTTGGGTTACCCACGCCCGTATTGATGAGAATCCCGGAATAAGGGGACACGATCTCTGCTTTGACAAGACGTGCCAAGGAAACAACCTCACTAAACGCACTGAGGTGGAATGGTAAAATGAATAAAAGCCTGGCCATGGCGTGAGGTCACGCTACGGAATACATCAGCAGATTAGATTGGTGCAAATGTTATTCTCTCTATGGTGGCATGTGGAACTTATTTTGCAGAGCCGGACACTATCCTGGTGTTCAACATCTTCTATGAAGTATTCGGAAGAGGAACCCGCCTTGCAATGCCGAAGACAACTTGCGCGCCGGACTCGCCGTTATTGAAGCCTGGTTCAGGGGCTACTGAGGGAGTCCTGGATTAGGGTGTGTCCAGATGGCCGGACTATGACCTTTGGCTGGACTCCCGGACTATGAAGATACAAGATTGAAGACTCCGTCCTGTGTCCGGATGGGACTTTCCTTGGCGTGGAAGGCAAGCTTGGCAATACGATATGAAGATCTCCTCCCATTGTAACCGACTCTGTGTAACCCTAGCCCTCTTCGGTGTCTATATAAACTGGAGAGTTTTAGTCCGTAGGACGAACAACAATCATACCATAGGCTAGCTTCTAGGGTTTAGCCTCTCTGATCTCGTGGTAGATCAACTCTTGTAATACCCATACCATCAATATTAATCAACCAGGAGTAGGGTTTTACCTCCACCGAGAGGGCCCAAACCTGGGTAAAAACATCGTGTCCCTTGTCTCCTGTTACCATCCGCCGAGACGCATAGTTCGGGACCCCCTACCCAAGATCCGCCGGTTTTGACACCGACATCATGTGTGTATCCCCGAGCTGTTGTGTTTCTATTTGTTCGGCGACATGGTGTCGGCTGGTGTTCGGGATGAGTTGCCGCTTTATCTCGACCACGCGGTGGTCGGTCAGCCGCATTATGCGCTGGTAGTACGGGCTCCAGCACCTCGTCATCGAATTGAGGTAGTAATTTACGCTTCGGGTAACTTTTGGTTGGGCATTCGAGTCCATATTCCTCAGCTGCCAGGACCTCGGTCCATCTATCAATCAGCAAATCTTGGTCAGCTTGAAGCTATTGCTGCTTCTTCTTCAAGCTCTTTGCAGTGGCTATTAGCCGGCGCTTAAAACGCTCCTGCTCGACGGGATCCTCCGGCACGATAAATTCTTCATCGCCAAGGCTCACCTCGTCCTCAGGGAGAGGCATGTAATTGTTGTCCTCCGAGTCATCGTTCACGGCCTATTCATCAGGGCTGGCTCACCCATCTTCCCATTCAACATGTTCGAAAGTTGGCTTGGCGGGGTCTTCGTTGTCTTCGGTATCATCCGGAGTGCTATTTTCTCTTGTGCCGGTATCGCTATTTTTACCATGGCGTGGTTTAGAGCGGCGCCACTGACGTCGGTGCTTTGGCTGCTTCTCAGGAGGTTTATCCTCAACTAGATTCTTTTTGTCATCGCCATTGTCTTCTTTGGGGGTATCCACCATGTATATGTCGTATGAGGAGGTGGTTGTCCAGCGCCCTGTGGGCGGTGGTTCCTGTTCTTCTCCAGCGTAGTCGTCCAAATTGTTGATGTCTTCAGAGTCGAAATCAAGCATGTCGGTCAAGCCGTCGACAGTGGCTATCAAGTGGGTGGTGAGTGGGTAACGAAGTTCTTCGTTGTCCGCTTCCTACTCGAGCCGGACATAGTTCGGCCAAGAATCTCCTGCCAAGAAGAGGGATTTCAATGAGTTTAACACATCGCCTAAGGGTGAGTGTTGGAAGATGTCCGAGGAGTTGAACTCCAAGATCGGCGCTCAGTCAGGTTCGATGGGCGCGGATAGACGTGGTTCGGAGCCTATGGCCGGAGACGAGTCCGAGGTTCCGATGACACAGGCCTCGCTAGAGGTTGGACCTGTGTTCAGATCTAACGCCGTTGAGTCTGCGGCTTCCATGGCGAGGTTGAGCTTCCTGTCCTCGGATGGCGCGCTCTGCTCTGGATCTAGGGCCATAGCGGTTACAGGTGATGTCTCCTGAGCACAGTCCGATGACAGATTTAGGTCATGTTCATCGTGGCGGCAGGGTGCGGCTGTCATGGGCTCAAATTCGTCGAAGATCAAGTCTCCGTGGATGTCGGCGATGTAGTTCAAGCTTCCAAACCTAACCAGATGGCCAGGGGCGTAGCCGTCAATCTGCTCCAGATGGCCAAGCGAGTTGGCCCGCAGTGCAAACCCACCGAATATGAAAATCTATCCGGGGAGAAATATCTCACCCTGGATTGCGTTGTTGTAGATGATTGAAGCATCCATCAAGCCTTACAATGATGACGCAAAGGACCTCTCAATGAAAGGATCAATGTCGGTGTCAAAACCGGCAGATCTCCGGTAGGGGGTCCCGAACTGTGCGTCTAAGGCTAATGGTAACAGGAGGCAGGGGACACAATGTTTACCCAGGTTCGGGCCCTCTTGATGGAGGTAATACCCTACTTCCTGCTTGATTGATCTTGATGATATGAGTATTACAAGAGTTGATCTACCACGAGATCGCAGAGGCTAAACCCTAGAAGCTAGCCTATGATTATGATTGTTCTTGTCCTACAGACTAAACCCTCCGGTTTATATGCTAGGGTTACACAGAGTCGGTTACAGAGAAAGGAATCTTCATATCCGAATCACCAAGCTTGCCTTCCACGCAAAGGAGAGTCCCATCCGGACACGGGAGAAAATCTTCTATCTTGTATCTTCATAGCCCACCAGTCTAGCAAATGCATATAGTCCGGCTGTCCGAGGACCCCTTAATCCAGGACTCCCTCAGGTGGGGGGCGTGCCCTACCCCCTGGCCGCGCCCCCTACCTCGTGGGCCCCCTGGAGCTTCACCGACCTCAAATCAAACTCCATATGTTCATGTTTGGGGATAAAAAAATCAAGGAGAAGGATTTGTTGCGTTTTACAATATGGAGCCGCCGCCAAGCCCTAATCTCTCTCGGGAGGGCTGATCTAGAGTCCGTTCGAGGCTCCGGAGAGGGGAATCCGTCGCCGTCATCATCAGCAACCATCCTCCATCACCAATTTCATGATGCTCACCGCCGTGCGTGAGTAATTCCATCGTAGGCTTGCTGGACGGTCATGGCTTGGATGAGATTTACCATGTAATCAAGTTAGTTTTGTTAGGGTTTGATCCCTAGTATCCATTATGTTTTGAGATTGATGTTGCTATGACTTTGCTATGCTTAATGTTTTTCACTAGGGCCCGACTGCCATGATTTCAGATCTGAACCTATTATGTTTTCATGAATATTTGTGAGTTCTTGATCCTATCTTGCAAGTCAATAGTCACCTACTATGTGTTATGATCCGGTAACCCCAAAGTGACAATAATCGAGACCACTCCCGGTGATGACCGTAGTTTGAGGAGTTCATGTATTCAGCAAGTGCTAATGCTTTGGTTCGGTACTCTATTAAAAGGAGGCCTTAATATCCCTTAGTTTCCAATAGGACCCCGCTGCCACGGGAGGGTAGGACAAAAGATGTCATGCAAGTTCTTTTCCATAAGCATGTATGACTATATTGAGAATATATGCCTACATTACATTCATGAACTAAAGCTAGTTCTGTGTCACCCTATATTATAACTATTGCATGAGGAATCGCATTCGACATAATTATCCATCACTAATCCAATGCCTACGAGCTTTTCACATATTGATATTTGCTTAGTTACTTCACCGTTGCCACTGTTACAATTACTACAAAACTGCTACTCTTACTTTTGCCATTGTTACCGTACTTCCATACTACTTTGCTACTAAATACTTTGTTGCAGATATTAAATTATCCAGGTGTGGTTGAATTGACAACTCAACTGCTAATACTTGAGAATATTCTTTGGCTCCCCTTGTGTCGAATCAATAAATTTGGGTTGAATACTCTACCCTCGAAAACTATTGGGATGTCCTATACTTGTGGGTTATCAAGACTATTTTCTGGCGCCGTTGCCGGGGAGCATAGCTCTATTCTTTGAGTCACTTGGGATTTATATCTGCTGATCAATATGAGGAACTTGAAAGACGGAAGAACTAAGATTTTTCCCTCAACTACGAGGGGAGGTAAGGAACTGCCATCTAGCTCTGCACTTGATTCACCTTCTGTTTTAAGTAAGCTTGCGACACCTAAACCTGCTTCTGCTATTAATTCTGATATGTCGCATGTTATTGATGATGCCACTTCTGTTAGGCATGATGCTTATGATGAAACTACTTCTATGCTTGATAATATTGTGCCATTAGGTGAATTTCTTGATGAACAACTTGCTAGCGCTAGAGAATGAAATTATTGAAACTGATATTGATGAAAGTGATGATGAAGATTCTCCCCCTAGATATGAATTGCCTGTTGTGCCTGAGGGTTATGTTATGGATGAAGAAACTGCTAGAGATTTTCTTGCTTGCAATGATAGATAGGATCTTAAGAAATTATTAGCTAAGCTGAAAGAAAAGTCTTTAATGCTAGAATGAAATATGACCCTGCTTTTGCTACTTCACCTATCTGCATTACTGATAAGGATTATGATTTCTCTGTCGATCCTGAGATAATTACTTTGGTTGAATCTGATCCTTTTTATGGCTATGAATCTGAAACTGTTGTGGGACATCTTACTAAATTGAATAATATAGCCACCCTATTCACTCATGAGGAAAAAATTTGTTACTACTATATCCTTAAGCTATTTCCATTCTCACTAAAGGGTGATGCTAAAACATGGTTTAATTCTCTTGATCCTGGTTGTGTGCGTAGTCCCCAAGATATGATTTATTACTTCTCTGCTAAATATGTCCCCGCTTATAAGAAACAAGTTGCCTTAAGGCAAATATATAATTTTGTGCAAATTGAATAAGAGAGTCTCCCACAAGCTTGGGGGAAGCTTCTCCAACTACTTAATGCTTTGCCTAATAATCCTCTCAAGAAAAATGAAATACTTGATATCTTTTATAATGGACTAACCGATGCTTCCATAGACCACCTGGATAGTTGTGTTGGTTGTGTTTTCAGAGAAAGAACTATTGATCAAGCTGAATTGTTATTGAATAATATGTTGACTAATGAAAACAATTGGACACTTCCTGAACCAAGTCCTAAGCCAACTCTTAAGAAAAGGGGTATTCTATTTCTCAGTCCTGAAGATATGCAAGAGGCAAATAAATCTATGAAAGAAAAGGGTATTAAAGCTGGAGATGTTAAGAATTTACGCCTATTGAAGAAATACATGGTCTTGATAACCCGACACAGGTAGTAAAGGTAAATTCTCTCTATAGATCTGATGAAAGTGATATTCCTCGCTATAAGTCTGCTAGTCAATGCTTGGATGAGTTTGATAATTTTATTGTTAAACAAGAAAACTTCAATGCTTATGTTGGTAGACAATTGAAACGCAATGCTTATATGATTGAACACTTAAGTGATTATATGTCTCGAGTTAAAGGTGAACTTAAACTTATTAGTAAGCATGCTTATATGGTTACCACTCAAGTAGAACAAGTGTTTAAAGCTCAAAATGATTTGCTCAATGAATTAAATAATAAGAAAAATGATAATGTTGTTAGAGTTATGACTAGAGGTGGTAGAATGACTCAGGAACCTTTGTATCCTGAGCGCCACCCTAAGAGAATTGAGCAAGATTCTCAGAGAAATAATGTTGATGCACCTAGTCCTTCTAAAAAGAAGAAGAAGAAAAATGATAGGACTTTGCATGCTTCTAGTGAACCTGTTGTTGACACACCTGAGAATCCCAATGATATTTCTATTTCTGATGCTGAAACACAATCTGGTAATAAACATGAACCTAGTGGTAATGTTAATGATGATGTTCATGTTGATGCTCAACCTAGCAATAACAATGATGTAGAGATTGAACCTGTTGTTGATCTTGATAACCCAAAATCAAAGAATCAACGTTATGATAAGAGAGACTTTGTTGCTAGGAAGCACGGTAAAGAAAGAGAACCATGAGTTCAGAAACCCATGCCTTTTCCTCCTAAACCATCCAAGAAAAAGGATGATGAGGATTTTGAGCGCTTTGATGAAATGATTAGACCTATCTTTTTGCGTATGCGTTATACTGATATGCTTAAAATGAATCCTTATGCTAAGTACATGAAAGATATTGTTACAAATAAAAGAAAGATACCGGAAGCTGAAATTTCCACCATGCTTGCTAATTATACTTTTAAGGGTAGAATACCGAAACTAGGAGATCTAGGGGTACCAACTATACCATGCTCCATTAAAAGAAACTATGTTAAAACTGCTTTATGTGATCTTGGAGCCGGCGTTAGTGTTATTCCTCTCTCTTTATATCGTAGACTTAAATTGAATAAGTTGACACCTACTGAAATATCTTTGCAAATGGCCGATAAATCAACCGACATACCTGTCGGTATTTGTGAGGATGTGCCTGTTGTGGTTGCAAACGTTAGTATCTTAACGGACTTTGTTATTCTTGATATTCCTGAGGACAATAGTATGTCGATTATCCTTGGAAGACCCTTTTTGAATACTGCAGGGGCTGTTATTGATTGCACCAAAGGCAATGTCACTTTTCATGTTAATGGTAATGAGCATACGGTACACTTTCCGAGGAAACAACCTCAAGTTCACAGTATCAATTCTATTGGAAAAATTCTAACTATTACTATTGGAGGGTTTGAATTTCCTCTTCCTACTATTAAAAAGAAATATGATACTCTTATTGTTGGAATGTACATATCCCCGTTGAGGTAACCTAGTGCTATTCGAAAATTCTCCGGTTTCATGCGATTCGGAATGAGTTTGTTAACAAGACTTGATCAATCTTGTTAGTGGATTACTTTTGATGAGCATGAGATGGATGAAGTTAGAAAGCACAACTCTCTGTACCCTCCTTTTAATTTCTGTTATTTAGATGAAATAAAGTAAAAAAATAGTATTTTCTGTCTATTTTCTGAATTATCCTTGCAACAAAAAAATACTCCAAAAATAAAAGTTCTCCAAATGTCCCAAAAATGAAATATGATTTTTTTCTAGAATATTTAAGAATTATTGGCACTAAGAACACATCAGGGGGAGCCAGCACCTCGCCACAAGGGTCCAGGGCGCGCCCACCCCCTAGGGCGTGCCCCCTACCTCGTGGGCCCCTGGTGGCCCCCCTCCACTTATTCCAGCACCCACACACTCTTTCTTCGTCCCGAAAAATCACCAACCAGCTCAAGCACGAGTTCTAGCTCATCTTGCTGCCATTTTCGATCTCCTTGCTCAAATCTCCATTCACAAATCTACTTTGGAGGATTGTTCTTTGGTATGTGACTCCTCCAATGGTCCAATTAGTTTTTGTTCTAGTGCTTTATTCATTGAAAAATTTTGCTGCTAAGGTGACCCTGTTCTTGAGCTTGCATGTTAAATTTATATGGTCCCAAGTAGTTCTAATGCATGATATAGTCTCTAGGCACTTGTGGGAGTAGTTGCTACCAATTTTATTGAGTTTGGTTCACTTTTATTTTGAGTTACTAAAAATTTCAGAAATTTTCAGAAAATGATGAAGAGATTTTTGAGGGGCTCTTCGAGCCAAAGCTCGAAGGATAAACAAAATGAGGAGAGTAAAAAGCCCAAATTTAATCTCCCCTGCACCGCGGAGGTTCGACCATGTGAATGGCCTTCTGATGAGTTCTTGAGAGCAGCCGGGATTCATGATGGTTTTTATCATTTGGCTGAGAATGCAGGCCTCACTGACTTCCTCCACGACCAGCTCGATCAGTATCTCCTACTCACTAATACTTTCGTGCAAAATTTTTGCTTTCATGCTAGGAAAGCACCACCTTCAGTGGAGTTTCATTTATATGATGAGGTTAAGGAGATGTCACTACATGATTTTTGTGGGGTTTGCAAGATACCCTTCGAGGGCAACATAGAGGAACCACATCGTAGTGATGTGGATGTATTTATTGATATGATTGCTGTAGGGGAAACGAGGAAGGTTTCCGATGCAAGAATCACTAGCATACACTTTCCTGTTCTACATTACTTTGCAATATTGGCTAGTAGATGCTTAATTGGTTGCGGGAACTGAGGAAACCTTAGTGCCCCTGATATTTTTATTTTGTGCCATGCTTTGTTTCGCGATAACACTTTTAGTGTAGGCGCTATTATTGCTAAACGATTAGGTCCGAGTCATACAAAGTGCTCCATCTTTGGAGGCATCTTTGCTTCACGCCTTGCTAAACACTTTAGGATACCTATCAGGCATTATGAGAAAGAGGAAAAGTTGCTGCCCCCTATTTTTCTAGATTATAAGACTATGGTAGCACATGAATTTATTGTTAAAAATAATGAGATGATGCTTAAGTATAATTTGAGATTTAATAAAACTCACAGTGAGACTATTATCTTGCCTGCACCCTCTTTGTTTAACATACTTTTAGGCACGTACCTTATCTTGTCGGGGGTCATTTACGCATACCAGAGCCAGACACCAGCTCCAGAGCTTGAGCCGTAACCACCACTTGACCCTTATCGACAGTCCTTTTATCAGTGGGATCCGAAGGAGATCGCCAACCAGTGGCACTTAGATGACACTCCTCAGTACACCGGAGAGAGTAGCTCTGACCCATGGGCATAAACCAACTTAGGCCAAAAGCCTAAGCTTGGAGGAGTACGTATTTGCCACCGACATTACATTCATGCTGACACACTCATTATAGCTATTAGTGCTCACACTTTTTCACTGTACTATCCATGCTAGTTTATTTTCTTTTTCTCGCTTTCTTCTTGTATGTTTGAATAACTTTAAGAAAAACAAAAAAAAAATAGTTGTAGCTTTTAACTAGTTTACTTTCCATGCCTGTAGTAGTAATAATTAAAAGAAACCCCAAAAATATTTCTCGTTCTTCTTTTACTTGTTGTGAGCTTTCCCGTGTATATAGTTTTATTTCTTTGGGGGTCGAGAGCAGAAGACCACGATGAAAATGTTGAGTGGCTCTCATATGCGTTATCACTGATTTAACCAAGAGCCCATATTACCTTGTCTTCTCCCTTGAATTGAATGCTTGCAGATTCCAGCTTAGTCCAATGCACGTGCACTATTATTATTGTCCACACCGTTCGGTCGTGCAAGTGAAAGGCAATAATGACGATATATGATGGACTAATTGAGATGAGAGAAGCTGGTATGAACTCGACCTATTTTTTTGTAAATATGATTAGTTCATCGTTCCTGATTCAGCCTAATATGAATAAACATGTTTGCAATGACAATTAGAGATTATAGTTCCTTATGCCATGCTTAATTAGCTAGGAGTTTATAATAGTTTACCTTGCATGCCAACATGCTATTAAAATGGTTGTGATGTGGTTTGATAGGGTGGTATCCTCCATTGAATGATTCAAGTGGCTTGACTTGGCGCATGTTCACACATGTAGTTGAAACAACATCAACATAGCCTCCATGATATTTATGTTCATGGTGGATTATATCCTACTCATGCTTGCACTCAGTGTTGATTAATTTTAATGCATGTTCATGACTGTTGTCGCTCTCTAGTTGGTCGCTTCCCAGTCTTTTTCTAGCCTTCACTTGAACTAAGCGGGAATACTGCTTGTGCATCCAAAATCCATAAACCCCAAAGTTATTCCATATGAGTCCACCATACCTTCCTATATGCGGTACCTACTTGCCGTTCCATGTAAACTTGTATGTGCCAAACTCCAAACCTTCAAATGAAATTCTGATTTGTATGCTCGAACAACTCATGTATAAACTAGGGTTGTCTGTATCTTCCATGCTAGGCGAGTTATTCTCAAGAGGAGTGGACTCTGCTCCTCACTCATGAGAAAATGGCTGGTCACCGGGATGCCCAGTCCCATGCTCAAATCAAATCAAAATAATTGCAAACAAACTCCCCCAGGATTGTTGTTAGTTGGAGGCACCCGTTGTTTCGGGCAAGCCATGGATTGATGATTGTTGGTGGTGGGGGAGTATAAACTTTACCATTCTGTTGGGAACCGCCTATAATGTGTGTAGCATGGAAGATATCGAGATCTCTTGGTTGTTATGTTGACAATGAAAGTATGCTGCTCAGAATATTATTTATCTCTGTTTCAAAACTCGAGCTCTGGCACCTCTACAAATCCTTGCTTCCCTCCGTGAAGGGCCTATCTATTTACTTTGATGTTGAGCCATCATCCTCTTATTAAAAAGCACCAGTTGGGGAGCACCGCTGTCATTTGCATGCATTACTATTAATTTATATTGAGTATGACTATGACTGGAACTCTTTTACCATGAATTACAATGTCTAGTCAGTCCTTGATCTTCAGGGGTGCTCTGCATTTATGTTTTGCGGTCTCAGAAAGGGCTAGCGAGATACCATCTTGTTAATCATATTATGATTGTTTTGAGAAAGTGTTGTCATCCGAGTTTTATTATTATTACTCGCTACTTGATTATGCTATTGATATGAGTAAACATGAGACCTAAGTGTTATTGTGAATATGGTTAGTTCATAATCTTTGTTGAAAACTTGAGTGCTGGCTTTACATATTTACAACAACAACAGCAAACAGAGTTTGTAAAAGTTTTTCTTTATCACTTTCAGTTTGTCAACTGAATTGCTTGAGGACAAGCAAAGGTTTAAGCTTGGGGGAGTTGATACGTCTCCACGTATCTACTTTTCCAAACACTGTTTCCCTTTTTTTGGACTCTAACTTGCATGATTTGAATAGAACTAACCCGGACTGGCACTGTTTTCAGAAGAATTGCCATGGTGTTACTTTGTGCAGAAATAAAAGTTCTCAGAATGACCTGAAACTCCACGGAGATTATTTTTGGAATTAATAAAAAATACTGGCGAAAGAATCAAGACCAGGGGCCCACACCCTATCCATGAGGGTGGAGGCGCGCCCCCTGCCTCGTGGGCCCCCTGGAGCTCCACCGACCTCAACTCCAACTCCATATATTCATGTTTGGGGAGAAAAAATATCAAGGAGAAGGATTCATCGCGTTTTACAATACGGAGCCGCCTCCAAGCCCTAATCTCTCTCGGGAGGGCTGATTTAGAGTCCGTTCGGGGCTCCGGAGAGGGGAATCCGTCGCCGTCGTCATCATCAACCATCCTCCATCACCAATTTCATGATACTCACCGCCGTGCGTGAGTAATTCCATCGTAGGCTTGCTGGACGGTGATGGATTGGATGAGATTTACCATGTAATCAAGTTAGTTTTCAAAGGGTTTGATCCCTAGTATCCATTATGTTCTGAGATTGATGTTTCTATGACTTTGCTATGCTTAATGCTTGTCACTAGGGCCGGAGTGCCATGATTTCAGATCTGAACCTATTATGTTTTCATGAATATATGTGAGTTCTTGATCCTATCTTGCAAGTCAATAGTCACCTACTATGTGTTATGATCCAGTAACCCCGAAGTGACAATAATCGGGACCACTACCGGTGATGACCGTAGTTTGAGGAGTTCATGTATTCACCAAGTGTTAATGCTTTGGTATGATACTCTATTAAAAGGAGGCCTTAATATCCCTTCGTTTCCAATAGGACCCCGCTGCCACGGGAGGGTAGGACAAAAGATTTCATGCAAGTTCTTTTCCATAAGCACATATGACTATATTCAGAATTTATGCCTACATTATATTGATGAACTAGAGCTAGTTCTGTGTCACCCTATGTTATAACTATGGCATGAGGAATCGCATCCGACATAATTATCCATCACTAATCCAATGCCTACGAGCTTTTCACATATTGATCTTTGCTTAGTTACTTCACCGTTGCCACTGTTACAATTACTAAAACTGCTACTGTTACCTTTTCCACTTTTACCATACTTCCATACTACTTTGCTACTAAATACATTGCTGCAGATATTAAGTTGTCCAGGTGTGGTTGAATTGACAACTCAACTGCTAATGCTTGAGAATATTCTTTGGCTCCCCTTGTGTCGAATCAATGAATTTGGGTTGAATACTCTACCCTCGAAAACTGTTGCGGTCCCATATACTTGTGGGTTGTCACTTGAGAGCACTGTTGTCATGCTGATGCATTGTGTATAGCTAATGTTGGGTTCATCATGACTGGATCTTTTCTACCATGAATTACAATGTATAGTCGCTGCTTGAACTTTGGTAGTGCTCTGCATTTATGTTTTGCGGTCTTAAAAAGGGCTAGCGAGATACCACTATTGTCATATTATATCATGGTTGTTTTGACAATGTGTTGCTATTTAAGGTATCTTATTATTACTCTCTAGTTGTTTATGTCATTGATATGAGTTAATACATTTTTTAAGAGTTATTATCGACATGGTTAGTCATAATTCTTGCTGAAAACCTGGGTGATGTTTAAGCTTATTTATGAAACAAGAGCAAAAGCGTTCATAAAAGTTTTTCTTTCTCACTTTCAGTTTATCAACTGAATTGCTTAAGGACAAGCACAGGTTTCAGCTTGGGGGAGTTGATATGTCTCCAATGTATCTACTTTTCCTAACGCTCTTCCTCTTGTTTTGGACTCTAATTTGCATGATTTGAATGAAACTAACCCCAGACTGACGTTGTTTTTAGCAGAACTGCCATGGTGTTGTTTTTGTGCAGAAATAAAAGTTCTCGGAATGGAATGAAACTTTGTGAGGAATTTTTATATCAAATAAGAGAATTTCTGGAGCCGGGACGTACCCGAGGGGGGCACCTGGGTGGGCACAGCCCACCAGGACGCGCCAGCCCCCCCCAGGCGCGCCCTGGTGGGTGCTGCCCACCTGGTGGTCCCGCTGACCCTCAAACCGACACTATAAAATCCCATATTTTCAGAAAAAAAAATCAAGGAGAAAGAATTATTGCGTTTGATGAGACGAAGCCGCCGCCGTCTCCTGTTCTTCATCGGGAGGCCACATCTGGAGTCCGTTTGGGGCTCCGGAGAGGGGGATCTTCGATCTTCGTCATCACCAACACATCTCCATCGCCAATTCCTTGATGCTCCCCACTGGGAGTGAGTAATTCCATCATAGCCTCGCTGGTCGGTGAGGAGTTGGATAAGATTCATGATGTAATCGAGTTAGTTTTTGTTAGGGCTTGATCCCTAGTATCCACTATGTTCTGAGATTGATGTTGCTATGACTTTATCATGCTTAATGCTTGTCACTTTGGGCCCGGGTGCCATGATTTTAGATCTGGACCGTTTATGTTATCACCATTATATTCATGTTCTAGATCCGATCTTGCAAGTTATAGTCACCTACTACGTGTTATGATCCGGCAACTATTTATCGTGTGTTAATGCTTTGTTCCGGTTCTCTATTAAAATGAGGCATTAATATCCCTTAGTTTCCAATAGGACCCTGCTGCCACGGGAGAGTAGGACAAAAGATGTCATGCAAGTTCTTTTCATAAGCACGTATGACTATTTACGGAATACATGCCTACATTATATTTATGAACTGGAGCTAGTGATGTATCGCCCTAGGTTATGACTGTTTCATGATGAATATCATCCAATGAGTCACCGATCCAATGCCTACGAATTTATCTTATACTGTTCTTGCTAAGTTACTATTGTTGCTAATGATACTGTTACTGCTACAATATCACTGCTATTACTGTTACTTTTACCGTAACTACTGCTGCTAACATCAAAACTATCATACTATTGTGCTACTAATCACTTTGTTGCAGATAATTAATCTCCAGGTGTGGTTGAATTGACAACTCAGCTGCTAATACCTTCAAATATTCTTTGGCTTCCCTTGTGTCGAATCTATAAATTTGGGTTGAATACTCTACCCTTGAAAACTGTTGCGATCCCCTATACTTGTGGGTTATCATCGCTATACGAGAAACCCTAGGGAGGAAGGAAAGTGCATGCGGCGGCTCGCGAACCGAGGTATCTACATGCAACGACGGAGCGAGCGACGTAACGGGTTCAGCAGCTTGGGTCTCCAAATGAGCCATATACCTAGTTTCATCAGAGCCCACGACTGCAGAAACAACCGATAGCCCTTCCTGGCCCAATAGCAAGTTCAAAAGATCCCTTCTGGCTGCTCGAACCTCATCGACCGCAGGAGCCACCGGCGGTGGTGGTACCAACGACCGCCCCTTCTTCCCCTTCTCCCTCTTAGTGACCAGAGTCCAAGACTCCGATAAAATGTCGGAAAAGGTCCTCGGCGAAAGGCTGACCTTAGGGATCGGTCCGATCCATGGTTTCACACGCGACGGCGGCGATCTTCTGCAGCCGATCTTCTTCTCGAGCTCGCTCTTCCGAAGATGAACAGGGCGCTCAGAAGATATATATTACCTCCGACGGTTTCGACACCGCCCCCGTAGACGCCACCGTCTTGCATTCCTCCTCCGAGAGAACCACCACATCGTCTTCGTCGTCCTCATCAACATCTGCCAGTACCGAACCTGCCTCCAATCCATGGATCTGGCTTCACGTCATCGGAATCCGCCGACAAATCGACGAGATCAATCGGATCCATGGTATCGCAAACAATCTGCACACAATGAACCATAACAACATCATATACGTCAATACGTAAGCACAAACCTACCGAGATCCGGACGTCGTTCGCCAGGTAATCGCCGGCAAGGATATCGTTCTCCTGATCCCGCACTGTCATCCAGCACGATTGAAGATTATGGTGAAGATTTCATTCGAGCCAATCCCTGGACCCACGAATGTCGACAAATTGAACCCTCCACCGCTCCGGATCTGCCCCAGCCAAACACGCCCCATCTTGAGTGAGCACACCCAAGGTGGTGGATCCACCTAGATCCACAAACGCCGACCTCATCAGCCCCGCCGTTGGCCCCGGCGGCGGCATTGAGGAGGGCGGCGGCTCAGGTGGTGGTGGCTCGGACGCAGCCTCTTCGCCCATCAGGTTGATGCGTGCGTTTTTAGCGTCTTGTGTCTTCCTTTTAGCATATCACCAGATATGTTCTCCGTGTCTTACGACCTGCAAAGTTTCAGTAGTATCCTGCATTTTACATAGGAGTACTAGCCAATCAAGAAGCCGCCAATATCAAGAATCAGCATCCAACTATGAGGATTCCAAAGGTAGGAGAAGATGGCAAAGGCACCGTCAATGGTACTATGGTAGTGACCCCGCACAGGGCACAAAAGTTATTGCCTGCAGCTAGCTAGGCTATACTGTCAGTGGACGATCACATAAGAGAATGTGTGACTTTCATGTTTGCTCGGCGTGCGGTGAGTACGCCGGTGCTCGTCCATCTCACGATGCTGTTGTTGTCGTGCTACTTTGTCAAAGTGTGTCGTGCCGAACGCATTACCGTAGCGCTTTTCCTTCTGCCTCCTTTCCTAACAAAAGCTTGGGGTTCCTCCGCCTCTCGCCGGCGTCGCCGCCGGTCCGCCTCGTCTTCGGTGGTCTTAGAATTATGGCGGCGCGGTGGATCCCGATCTTTACCGGCGGGAGGGCTTCGTTTTTATATGTTTTCTCGAGTTTTGTTAGGATTTGTGTCCTGCTAAGAAAGACGAGACGCAGCAGCTTCCTGTAGATGGAATAAAATTCTCCCCCTAGCCCCCGTCTCGGTGGTGTGTCTAGCATCATCGGTGGATGTGTGGAGGCGACTCCGGGGGATCTATCCATGATGGATTTGCTCGGATTTGGTTGTACTTCGTCTATGTTTGTGTGTCTTCAAGTTGGATCCTTCCGATCTACTCTACTCTTTCTCGGCGGCGGTTGTTGTTCTGCTGCGGTGCTTTTATTGAGCCTTAGCACGATGACTTCCTAACTGTCTACTACAATAAGTTTTGCCTGATTCTGGCGACGGAGAGCAATGACGGTGACGCGTCTTCGACTCGGTTCAGTGTTTGTTGTCGTCGCTAGGTGGTCTACGGATCTGGATGTAATTTTTATTAATTTTAGTTTTTGTTATACGGTCATAATTAAAGATGAATAGATTGAAAGTCTTCTCAAAAAAAATGTGTCGTGCCAATTTTCGTGATACCGTTGCAGTCTTCTCAGCGGAAAAGAGGCACTAGCTGGTGGGGAACGAGATGTTTTCATATGGCCATCTCCTTTCAACGTGTTTGGTTACATTTTTAGTGGTGCCTAGTCCAGTGAAGCCCGTCTCAATGGAGCCTGTTTAAGGATAGACATGTTGTGAGCTGTATTTTGCATGTTATTTGGTAGGCTGCATCAAGCTCAACTGCATCCTTCTTGTAGTGTAACTTACACTAGGCCGAGCTTGCATCTGGAAAAACAGTCAATTTGAGCGTTCCCCATGGGGCTGGCTAAGAGCGCTTTAAGTTTCGTGCGAGCCAGTTTTTGCGTGCAGACCAGGCAACCAAACAACTATGTATTTAGCCCGCCAGAGTCTGGTTGCGCTTGATGTAACCTACCAAACGCGTCATTTTGAACGTGATGCTCTGCCATCGTTCTACCCGCTTGTCTCTTGGTTTCCTAAGTACGGTGCATCTTATTTCTACTGTAGATGTTATGTCAGTTGATTGAACCTAGCCACACCCTATTACGCCTTTTCTTGTTAATGTAGAAATTTCTTAGTAGTTTCTAACTAATATTCACTTTGTCCCATAATATAAGAGTGTTTTTGACACTGCTTTGTATTTTAGTAATAGGTAGATTGGTTGATTGATCTGCTAATACTAACTGATAGTTCCGCTATACATACATTAAGCAAAGAAATAGCACATATCTCAAAAAATGGTATACTCCCTCCGTTTGAAAATAAGTGTCTTTAATTTAATACAAATTTAGTATAAAGTATCAGCAACATTTATTTTGGGATAGAGAGAGTATGAAATAATCAACGGTGTCGAGCGTAGGTGCCGGTGGACGGTCGAGAGCAACATTTTCCGATTTCGGCTGATGGATAGCGACTTTGAGTGCGCTGCATGACTTAGCAGCCATGAGCATATGTTGTTTCGCCAAAAAAAAAAAAAACATAAGCATATGTTCGACGTAGACGTACCACTTGCTCGCGTCGTTGGTTGGAGTCTTGTCAAATGTATGCATGCATCCAGAGATCTTCTAAAAACTCATATACAGTGCTGCTGGAAGCATAGACGAGACCGGCACCAAGATTTGGAGCCATAGGGGTGATGCTTGTGTGCGATGCGAGAACCCACGGCTGCTGGCCCGCGTGTGTAGGGCTATTGTCAAGGCACCCGTAAAACTTCCAACTCAGCAGCACGAGCGAGGAATCTTTGGAGGACTATAAACCCACGTCTGCTAACCAAGTAGAGTAGGTGCTAGCACTTCAAACACAACAGCATGAAGGTCTTGTCAGTGTCGCAGCTCTTTCCCTGTGTTCTCTTCCTCACCATCTTGTTCGCTTGGCCGGCCACCGAGTCGGCGACCAGCCCCGTGACCATGCGCGCCGACCTTACCCACGCGGACAGCGGCCGCGGCTTCACCAGGCGCGAGCTTCTCAGCCGGATGGCCGCCCGGTCAAAGGCCCGCGTGGCCAGCCTGCACTCCTCCGCCTCTCCCGGCGCGGTGACCGCGCCGGTGGCCCGAGGCACCGTCGGCAGAGACGACATCAGTTCCGAGTACCTCATCCACGTCAGCATCGGCACGCCGCGCCCGCAGCGCGTGGCACTGGAGCTGGACACCGGCAGCGACCTTATCTGGACGCAGTGCGCTTGCGTGGACTGCTTCGACCAGCCGTTCCCGGTTCTCAACACCTCCGCCTCCCGCACCCTCCGTGATGTCTCGTGCTCAGACCCTCTCTGCACGCGGGGCGGCCTCCCGCTCTCTCGGTGCGCCGTCAAAGACAACTTCTGCTCGTACGCCTACTACTACGGCGACGGATCCGTCACAATGGGTAAGATCGTCGAGGACACTTTCACATTCAAGGCGCCCCACAACAAGTGCGGCACGGTCGCCACCGTGTCGAACCTCCACTTTGGCTGTGGCATGGACAACAAAGGCACCTTCATATCGAACGAGTCTGGCATCGCCGGCTTCGGCCGCGGCCCGATGTCTCTGCCGTCGCAGCTCAAGGTGCACAGATTCTTCCACTGCTTGACAACCATTGTAGAGTCCGGGACCAGCCCGGTGTTCCTGGGCACGCCTGACAACCTCGAAGCGCACGTCACGGGGCCCATCCAGTCCACCCCGTTCGTCCCAAACATTGGGAGTGCGCTCAGCTCGTTCTACTACCTTTCACTCAAAGGCATCACCGTCGGCAAGACGCGCCTGCCGTTCGACGCGTCGGCGTTCGCGCTCAAGCGCGATGGCTCCGGGGGGACAATCATCGACTCGGGCACGAGCATCACGATCTTACAGCGGGCCATGTTCCGAAGCCTCCGGCAGGCGTTCGTGTCGTAGGTGCCGCTACCCATCGCTAACGGCTCCACCGACGCCGACAGCATGCTGTGCTTCGACGTCGCCCCGAAGAAGAAGGTGCCTGCCGTGCCGAACCTAGTCGTCCACCTGGAGGGCGCGGACTGGGACCTGCCTCGGGAGAACTACGTGCTGGATATCGACGACGACGACGGCACAGGCGGCGGGCTGTGCGTGGTGATCTATTCGGCGGGCGAGAGCGACTGGACGATTATAGGCAACTTCCAGCAACAGAACATGCATATTGTCTACGACCTGGAGAGGAACAACATGGTCTTCGCGCCCGCGCGCTGCGACAAGTTGTGACTGAACGCGCACTTTCATGCGTGCATGTATGCTTCAGCGCCCGTGTACTGTGTACAGTTCTACTACATACGTACTGGTTCTAAGTAAAAAGAGTGTCGTGGTTTTGTCACAGGCGACTAAAATTTAACATCCCGCCCTCTCTGTATAGTGGTTTTGCACGGTTTTGGATTTCGTTTTGGAGATTTTACCGGGCCGGGGCGAAATGGGCGAAATTCGTCTTTTCGGATTTTTTTTCGGAAAGTTTCGGACGAAAATTACAAACTAAATTTCAAATTTTGAACAAAATTTGACCATAACTTCAAAATAAACCTGAACAAAATATCTTTATTTGTCCAGTATTAGCCATACAACAAAATCTAGTACTGGAATCTATGCATGAACCTCATATGGCCAGGCTCCATTGCTGTCGTCGACATGGTTGCCCCGTGCACAGGGCAAACCACGGCCAGGACCTTCACCCTCCATGAATGGGAAAGAGAAGAACGCTGGGCGGAGGAGTTCTTGAGGAGGAGGAGGAGGCTGGGAGGACGTGGAGCGCTCGAGGAGGAGGAGGTTGGGAGGAGGCGGCGCTGCCTCGCCTCCATGGGTCGGCTGCAGCCGCCGCACATGAGTGGAGATGGGGAAAACGAAATTTAGTGTTAGGGAAGGCTCGCTGGCAGTTTATACGCTACTGGGAGACGTCTGTGGGCTATTTTGGACCTTGGGCTGGGCTGAAACATCATAAATGGGCGAATTTTTTGACCGGTTTGCCCAATTACCGGGCCCAAACGGGATGGACGAATTTCGGACGGATTTCGTTTTTTTCGGACGAAATTCCTATCACCCAGGTGTAGTTATCCTTATGTGAGTTTTGTATATTGTATGTAGTATCTATCAAACTAAGAGTACGTACGTATTGTATGCAATATATAAGAATCCTTAGATAATATAGTAGTATATACCACTATCTAAAAATAAGTGTCAACCTTAGTACAACTTTGCGAATCAATTTGTGGTTGAATGGTTAGAGGGACTGTGGTATCTCCATCCCACCAGGGTTCAAATCCTGGTGCTCGCATTTATTTCTGGATTTATTTCAGGATTTCCGATGATATGCCGGCTCAGTCTTTCGGAGGTGCTCATAGGGGTAGGGTGTGCGTGTGCGCGTTCACAGGGGTGAGTATATGCACGTGTATATGAGCGCTTGCGTGTGTACTGTGTTATCAAACTTAGTACAACTTTGTATTAAAGTTCGTATAAAGTTGAGACACTTGTTTTGAGACCGAGGGAGTACTTCTTAGGTAATATGTACCATATTTTGATTATACTTTTTTTAATACAAATATGTATTTCACAAACATAACAAAAACTATGAGCTTACATGCAACTTTTTTGTGCAACTTGCATTGAAATATCTTAGATATAATATAAAATAATATAAACATACTTAGAATGATAAAATAGTATGTACTATCACATGATAGTATATGGGACATGAGCGTAACTATCCCGGATGGTAGTATATACCACATGAGGGTTTCTACGTACCAGCGGTAAGAAAATGGCTACGTACGCACCAGTGCCCTCGTGTCATATTTTGTAGTGCTAAGTTGTTACCAGGCCGAACAAATGTTCTCAGGCCACGAAAACTATTGTAGTATCAAAGTAAAGGAGACAAAAAAAAGACACAAATAATTCTTTTAGATCTATTGCAATGTGGGAGACCCACTTATATACATGTTGAAGGGTATGTTGGGGAGACATCTCTTCCCCAACAGACACCTCCCGCCCGGGAGGCATCCCTCCCATACAATTGATCACATGTTTTTATTTCTCAACACTCCCCCTTGATCAATTCGTCATATGTATATTGCAAACTGTAAACTCCTCCAGAAACCCTGTGGGGAAAATTAAGGAAAAACCTTATACTAATATGCCATCAAAAACTTCTTTAAAACCCAGTGGAAAAAAATATAAGGAGAAACCAATATGGCATATATCCGCACTTGTATTTATATTGTCTCATTAAAAACCTCATATGAGAAACGATCATGGAAAACTCATAAAGAGAAAAGGAGTACAATATGAGTGATTTGAGGATCACCAACGGGTTATAACTTGGGATTTTACTCCCCCTGAACTTTGCAAACCTCAAGAATATATCTCATACCAATTTCACGAACCTAGTTCTAGAATATAAACATCGATAGAGATATTGTGAATATCACAATAATCTGTTTGCATATTATCCTCTTACATTTCTGTAATTCACAAGGATAAATATATTCCATAATCAATACAAGTGACATTATCTTGGTAGATAATGATAATCTCCACGTGATTTCACATGTGGCCAATCATTCTATAAAGTCATCCACATTTTCTGATGCTTCAAATAAAATAGAATGATCACTGGAAGGACTCGTTCATAGTCTATTCTGAATACTTCCTTCAAAATACTCTTCCAGCAAACCCAGTCTTTGATATGGCATTATGAGATCAGATAATTAGCCACTATCAATATATCAACCCATGGTTCCATCTTGATTTTCCGAATGAAATTGATCGAGACCCTTTGTGCCCTGGATATATCCCACGATATTCCTTACACAAACCTTATACCTTTCAGGGAATTGCACTCTCAATAAATTGCCAAAAACTATAGTGGCAGGCCTGACATATTTTGCAAGATATATGAGTGATTCGATGGTACTTAGATACGGCAATTCATGCTCCTCTATCACTTCACCATCTCCCCTATGTCTCAAGGATCTTTATCCTATATTAGGTATAATATGACCATATGTGTCTTTGATATAATATATCCATATCGAATTTCTCTAATACTTTCGGATATATGGAGATTGATATCTTAGGGGGATATGCTCAAATCATAAATTTAGCATAATTTGGTTTAACCCAAATATCCGTCTTAACATGATTGTGCGTACTTCATGTCTTATATAGACTTTGATGATAAGATCATCGACACCACAAATTAAGGTGATGTAAAATCCAATCCAGGATTTCTTCATGAATACACGTCAACAATCATTAGTATGAGAGTAATCCTTATCAAGGAATAACTCACTTAGTCGGTCGCACCACACTATTCTCCGACTACTTCAAGTCATAGAAGGACTTCAGAAGTTCCACACATGCATGTTGCGATTTACCTTTGGAGTCAGAATATTAAGCCATTTAATGACTTCAATATATATATATATATATATATATATATATATATATTGACCCATGGGAGTATGTAGACATTACATACATCAACCGTATGGATCTAAACTGCCATTAACATTCAGTATCGAAACATAATTCCACTCGTACCAAGAAGGTATGCTACATCGTAACCGACGTCGGGTCTCTGCGAAAAACCCTTGTGCTACAAACCTCGCTTTCTCACCACCTCATTTATTTTTGTTTTCAAACAAAAATTCACTTCTCTTCCCTCTGGA
The DNA here is from genome assembly GCF_018294505.1 of Triticum aestivum. Taxonomy (NCBI): domain Eukaryota; kingdom Viridiplantae; phylum Streptophyta; class Magnoliopsida; order Poales; family Poaceae; genus Triticum; species Triticum aestivum. The sequence goes on from NC_057813.1 coordinate 85,136,010, forward strand.
AGATACTTATGAAGAGCATGTTTTACAATGGTAAATACCTCTCTTTGATGAGCGAGTGTCACCCTTCCTTAATTGCTTCCATTCATTTGAACCAATATAAGTGCAACAACATTCTCCATGGATTTGGTTCAGGGCCCAAAAGAATTCTAGCAATTCTCGAGAAGAATTTTATATCGACATATGTAGACTTTCTCATATACGATTCTCATGAATCAATATCATTGTGGAATTCTTATTACGCCTCTTAACTCCTTGCGACACTACAAAAAAAACACATCCGTGACATTTTGGGCCGAACGGATTTTTTTTGTCATACTTATGACACTTCTATGACGATAATTGTGACAAAACCTGGTATCATCATAGATGTGGTGGGCTCCTACTTCTATGACAAAAAAATCATGACAGAAAATGGGCTTTTCATCCTGGGAGGGCCGGAGACGCAGCTGCATGACATTCTTTTGGCCGTCCATGACGGGAAAAAACCGTAGTAGAAGCGAGGGCGAGGAAAATATCGGGGTGTTCCCGGTTACGGTGGGTGCTCGGGGCCGAGCGATGCACGGAGGTTTGCATGTTTCTCTCGTACACGCACGCACGTGGGTGCGAGGCGATGGGCTCTAACTGAAGCCGAGCGAATGCACTGCAGGCTACGCGTTACTGAACCCGAGTGATCGATCGATGGCTGTTAACTGAACCCGATCGAGTGATTCCTTCGCTACTGCTGCTAACTGGAGCCGATTGATGCTGCCTTTGGATGAACAGTGAGTGTTGCAGGGAGGTTTGGATGAATAGTTCCCGGTGGGGGTGGATGAACAGGACCCCGTGGTGTTGCCTCTGGATGAACAGGACCCCAATCGATCGAGCCGGTTGGGGCTGGATGAACAGGACCACGTGGAGGGCTGGATGAACAGGACGACCCCGTGGGGGGCTGGATGAACAGTAGAAGGTGGAGGGGTGGATGAACAGTAGAAGGTGGAGGGGTGGTTGAATAGGAGCCCATGGAGAGGGCTGGTTGAACAGTAGCTGGTGGAGTAGCATGCGGTGGAGGCTGGATGAACAGGAGCCCATGGATGAACAGTCACAGGTGGAGGCTGGAGGAGGTCGACGGTGGATGAACAGTAGCCCGTGAAGGTTGGAGGAGGTCGACGGTGAAGATGAAAAGTATCCCGTGGAGTCCCATTTTGTGGTATACCACACCCCTCCCGATGAACAGGACCTCCGTTTCAACCGTAGTGCTCCAACACAAGTCCGTTTCATCTGTTTTGCGGTATGCCACACCCCTCCCGATCAACAGGACCCCGTTTCGACCGTAGGAGGTCCAACACAAGTCCATTTCCTCTGTTTTGCGGTATGCCAGACCCCTCCTGATGAACAGGATCCCGTTTCTAACATGGCCGGTCAAACACAAGGTCGTTTCCTCCGTTCTGCGGTACGCCAGGCCTCGTTTCCATCGGTTGTTCCGTCCAAGCCCTCCCGATGAACACGACGACGCATTCTGTTCTGACGCAGCCGGTTGGCTCCCCATGAACACGACGACGATGATGTTTCTCTGTTCTAACCCAGCCATGTACATGAGCCCTGGCCGTACGCATGCACGAGTAGGCGTTCGAGACCCCGCCCGTATGTACGTACGTGGCCGTATTTTCTTTCTAGCACCCTGGCCGCTGTACGTACGTGTACATGCTACGTGCGCGCCTCTACTACGACACGTGCGCGCCTCTACATCGACCAGTATGTACATACACGTTCGCAACCAGAATGACAACGCTACTTACGCTTCGACCAGGTGGGTCCCGACTGTCAGGCACTTCCTTGCGTGCGAAGATGTAGCTGGTGGGTCCCAGCAGTCAGGGGGCGACTTTTTTTGCCCGTAATATGGACGCACTTCCTTGCGTGCGAATATGTAGCTGGTAGGTCCCAGCAGTCAGGTGGGAACGTTTTTCTTACGAAATATGGTGGCCCGTCCGGTGGGTCCCTGCTGTCAGGTGGAGGAATCATTATTTTTCCGCGTAATAAGGAGGCACTTCCTTGCTGCAACCGTGGACCCAGCTGTCAGCCTCTCCACGTACAGTCCACGTCCGATGGAAGTCGTTCCTTGACCACGTTGACCATGCCGCGCCGAGAGCACCAGGGCGGTGGACGACGGAGAGGCCTAGGAAGGGGACGACGTGAAGCCGGGGAAGACGCGACAGTGGAAGCCCACGCGAAGAGGAGTACGAGGGTTCACTGGTTCGGCTGCGGTGTGAGGCTGCCGTCGCAGCAGGGCCTGGCCAGCGGTGGGAGTAGTAGGGTGCGGTGAGGCCTCCACGGCAGCACAGCCGGCCACGGGAGGCAGGAGCAGGTGGCACGACCGGCGCTGCTTTAGGCGGCTGGAGCAAGAAGACCAGAGGTTGAAGAAGCACTACGGCCGTTGGATGAACATCGTACGGTAACTGGAGCTAGAATTGTTCATATTGACTAAGTTGACAAAGCCCTTCATCCCGTCAACTTAGGAGGCCCACAATTTAGCATCCCACTATGCTGGGTCCCAGCTAGCAGGGGGAGTATTCATTTTTTATGCGTAATAAGGAGGCACTTCCTTGCGTGCGAAGATATAGCTGGTGGGTCCGACCTGTCAGTGGGGGGAATGTTTTTTTCCTGAAATACAGAGGCCCTTCTGGTGGGTCCCAGATGTCAGCTCGAGGAATCATTATTTTGCGCGTAATAATGAGGCATTTCCTTGTGTGCGGCCATGGATCCAGCTGTCAGCCTCTCCACGTACAGTCCATGTCCGATGGAAGTCGTTCCATGACTACGTTGACCATGCCGCGCCGAGAGCACCAGGGAGGTGGATGACGGCGAAGCCTAGGAAGGGGACGACACGGAGACAGGGAAGACGCAGAGCCAAGGAAGACGCGGCAGTGGATGCCCACGCGGAGAGGAGTACCAGGGTTCACTGGTTCGGCTGCGGTGTGAGGCTGCCGTCGCCGCAGGGCCTGGCTAGCGGTGGGAGTAGTAGGGGGCGGTGAGGCCTCAACGGCAGCACAACCGGCCACTAGAGGCAGGAGCAGGCGGTCTCGCCAGTGCTGGTTTGGGTGGCTGGTGCAAGAAGAGCAGCGATTGAAGAAGCAGCATGACCATTCGATTCAAATCTAGCGGTTACTGCTGCTAGAATCATTTGTTGACGAAGTTGACAAGCCCTACGTACGCGTCAACTTAGTAGGCCCACAGGTCAGCCTCCCAACCGGTGCGCCCCAGATGTCAGTGGGAGGAATCATTTTTTCGCGTAATAAGGAGGTAGTTGATTGTGTGCGGCCAGGCCAGCGGAGGGAGTAGGATGGGCCGAGGAGCCTGCACGACATCACAGCGGGCCACAAGAGGAGGGAGCAGGCAGTTCCGCCGGCGCTAGTTTAGGCGGCTGGAGCAGGAAGATCAAAGATTGAAGAAGCACATCAGCCGTTGGATGGACATCCAACAGTCACTGCTGCTAGAATCGTGTGTTGACTGAAAAAGCCTTGCGTAAACAAGTCAGCCTCAAAATCTGTGGCGTGTACAACCCATTTGCTATTATTTTTATAATCTTTACTCATTTTCTAATTCATATGGAATTTATTGCAACCCGTTTTCCATTTTTAGAATTGCTGCCCATTTTCTGGTCAGTACCAGGGTTAAAAAATAACTAAATATGTGCGAAATTTTGAAAATTCGCAATATTTTGCTGGGGAACAAAATATTCTTAATCCAAAAATTAGTAGTTGTACTAAAACAAATTTAAAAATAAATTAGTACTATGTCATGTTAAATCCAATGAAATACTACAAAATATCAGTGAAGAACAAAAAAAAAAGAAACTATTATCCCATTTGCTATAATTTTTTTGGAATTTTCAATCCCTTTGATATTACTTTTAACAGACACTGACCATACTCTTTGGCTAGGCCGGAATGCATCCCTCCTTGTCTTGAAAGATTTGCAGCCCAGTAAGTCGGAGAAAACAAATAGGCCTAGGTTGGGTATTCTTCAAAAAGAAATATTGGGCTACCTATTTTCCCAAAGGAAAAACTGATGGGCTGGTCATGTTGTTAGATGGGCCACCGAGACCGCACAACCCAGTTTATAGCCTGCTCCTCCGAATTACTACTCAAAAAAAAGTTGTGCAATACTGTCGTTAATTGACTATACGTTGAAAATGATGTGGGTCCCAGATATCAGTAGGGTGGATTAGAGTAAAAAATGAGGGGTGCATCTGAGTAGTAAAAGAGGTGCTTGCTTGTGTTCGGGAGTGGACCTAGTGAGTCTGTACTGTCATGCTCACAACTACAGTTCTCTCCCGATTCACTATGGTGACGGGGACCGTTTCGAAAGAAAACTATGTTGATAGGGCCGGACAGCAGCGTCGCGGCGAGCACACCAAGGCGGACGATAAAGTGTTGTCGCCAATGTGTTGGGCTGGGTTGGACGTTCTTATTGAAAAATAAAAATGGACCGGAACTATATACAACATTGACTACGATTTGCATGGGTCCGCTGGTTGCAGGAAGAAATTGCTGGGAGAAAGAAGACTGGTCGCTATCTTTGCCTAAGAATAATATCGACTGAATGTAATGACACTATCATAGGAAATAATATCCTCCTGTTAAATCCCCGATACTAGCCATAGATGCATCAAAATAAGCAAACAACACACGAAAAACAGAATCTGTCAAAAACAGAACAGTCTGTAGCAATCTGTAACTTTCGAATACTTCTAGAACTCTAAAAATCCTACCAAAATAGGAAGGCCTGGGAAATTTGTCTATTGATATACTGCAAAAAGAATCAATGCAAAAGCACGTTTCTGTGATTTATTAGATTTTTTCTCATGAGCGCAAAACTTTCTGTTTTTCAGCAGAATCAAATTAACTATCACCGTAGGTTATCCTATAGGTTCTACTTGGCACAAACACTAATTAAAACATAAAACCACATATAACAGAAGCTAGATGAATTATTTATTACTAAACATAAGCAAAAAGCAAGGAACAAAAATAAAAGTCATGGAAACCTAGCACATCACATAAAGTTTTCGGAATCGTGGAAACACTAGCACCCAAATCACATAAAGCATAGCGTTCATGATCTTTAATTTTAACTTTAATAGTAGGTTCCCACTCATCATAAAGTTTTCTAGGTATAGAAACTTCCAATTCAAGTTTTTCCTCATAAGATTGCATCAAAGCATCAACAATATGTTTGGTAAAAGCTTTATTTTGACTATAAGCATGTGGAGAATTCAACACGGATTGCAACAAGGAAATACAATCTATTAAAGAACAACTATCATAATTAAATTCCTAGAAATCCATAATAGTGGGTTCATTGCTATGTAAAGTTTTGACCTCTTCAATTCCACTTTTACCAAATTTAGCATCAAAATCTAAAAACTCTGAATCATTGGGACGCCTTTTAACTAAAGTTGACTCATCTCCAGTCCCATCATTATCAAGATTCATATTGAAAAACAAAGATTTAATAGGGGACACATCAATAACTTTTAGATCTTCATCATTATTTTCATGGAAACTAGAAGAACACGCTCTTACAAAGCAATCTTTCTTAGCACACATCCTAGTTCTTTCCTTGCACTCATCAATGAAATTTCTCATGGCTTTGAGAGACTCATTGATATCATGCTTAGGTAGAATAGATCTAAGTTTCAAAGAATCAACATCAAGAGAGAGTCTATCAACGTTCCTAGCCAATTCATCAACTTTAAGCAATTTTTCTTCAAGCAAAGCATTGAAATTCTTTTGACAGATCATAAATTCTTTAACACTATTCTCAAAATCAGAGGGCATCTTTTAAAATTTCCACAAGAGTTGTTGTAGAAATTACCATAATTATTAGAGGAGTTACTAGGAAACGGCCTGGGATTAAAGTTTCCTCTATACGCGTTGTTACCAAAATTATTCCTACCAAAAAAATTCACATCCATAGATTCATTATTATTCTCAATCAAAGTAGACAAGGGCATATCATTAGAATCAATAGGAGCACTCTTAATAGCAAACAATTTCATAAGTTCATCCATCTTTCCACTCAAAACATTAATCTCTTCTATAGCATGCACTTTTTTACTAGTAGATCTTTCGGTGTGCCATTGAGAATAATTAACCATAATATTATCAAGGAGTTTAGTAGCTTCTCCTAAAGTGATTTCCATAAAAGTGCCTCCCGCGGCCGAATCTAAAAGATTTCTAGAAGCAAAATTCAATCCGGCATAAAATTTTTGTATGAACATCCATAATTTAAACCATGTGTAGGACAATTGCGAATCATTAATTTCATTCTTTCCCAAGATTGGGCAACATGCTCATGATCAAGTTGTTTAAAATTCATAATATCATTTCTAAGAGAGATAATCTTAGTGGGAGGAAAATATTTAGAGATAAAAGCATCTTTGCACTTATTCCAAGAATCAATACTATTTTTAGGCAAAGATGAAAACCAAGTTTTAGCACGATCTCTAAGTGAAAACGGAAATAACTTCAATTTAACAATATAATTATACATATCTTTCTTCTTTTGCATATCACACAAATCAACAAAGTTGTTTAGATGAGTAGCGGCATCTTCACTAGGAAGGCCGGAGAATTGATCATTCATAACAAGATTCAACAAAGCAGCATTGATTTCACAAGATTCAGCATCATTAAGAGGAGCAATCGGAGTGCTAAGAAAATCATTATTATTGGTATTGGAAAAGTCACACAATTTGGTATTATCTTGCGCCATCGTGACAAGCAATCCAAGCACACAAAAGGAAAGCAAAAGAGAGGGGAGAACATGAAAGAGAGGGCGAATAAAACGGCAAGGGTGAAGTGGGGGAGAGGAAAAAGAGAGGCAAATGGCAAATAATGTAATGCGAGGGAGATGAGTTTGTGATGGGTACTTGGTATGTCTTGACTTGAGATAAGACCTCCCCGGCAACAGTGTTATAAATCCTTCTTGCTACCTCTTGAGCATGCGTTGTTTTTTCCCTTGAAGAGGAAAGGGTGATACAGCAAAGTAGCGTAAGTATTTTCCTCAGTTTCTGAGAACCAAGGTATCAATCCAGTAGGAGGCTCCTCAAAAGTCCCTCGCACCTACACAAACAAACAAGAACCTCACAACCAACGCGATAAAGGGGTTGTCAATCCCTTCACGATAACTTGCAAAAGTGAGATCTGATAGAGATAATAAGATAAGATAAATACTTTTGGTATTTTTATGATATAGATTGGAAAGTAAAAGATGCAAATAAAAGTAGATGGGAAACTTATATGATAAAAGATAGACACGAGGGCCATAGGTTTCACTAGTAGATTCTCTCAAGATAGCATAAGTATTACGGTGGGTGAACAAATTACTATCGAGCAATTGATAGAAAAGTGCATAGTTATGAGAGTATCTAGGCATGATCATGTATATAGGCATCACGTCCGCAACAAGTAGATCGAAACGATTCTGCATGTACTACTATTACTCCACACATCGACCGACTCCTGCCTGCATCTAGAGTATTAAGTTCATAAGAATAGAGTAACGCATTAAGAAAGATGACATGATGTAGAGGGATAAACTCATGCAATATGATATAAACCCCATCTGTTTATCCTCGATGGCAACAATACAATACGTGCCTTGCTGCCCCTGCTGTCACTGGGAAAGGACACCGCAAGATTGAACCCAAAGCTAAGCACTTCTCCCATTGCAAGAAAGATCAATCTAGTAGGCCAAACCAAACTAATAATTCGAAGGGACTTGCAAAGATAACCAACCACACATAAAAGAATTCAGAGAAGATTCAATTATTTCTCATAGATAAACTTGATCATAAACCCACAATTCATCGGATCTTGGCAAACATACCGCAAAAAGAGTTACATCGAATAGATCTCCAACAAGATCGAGGAGAACTTTGTATTGAGTTTCAAAGAGAGAGAAGAAGCCATCTAGCTAATAACTATGGACCCGAAGGTCTGTGGTAAACTACTCACAACTCATCGGAGAGGCCTTGGAGATGATGTAGAGGCCATCCATGGTCGATTCCCCCTCCGACGGAGCGCCGGCGAAGGCTCCAAGATGAGATCTCACGGATACAGAAGGTTGCGGCGGTGGAATTAGGTTTTCGTGGTGCCCCTGGATGTTCTCGGGGTACGTGGATATATATAGGAGGAAGAAGTAGGTCAGTTGAGCCACGAGGGGCCCATGAGGCAGGGGGCGCACCCCCCCTTATGGCGCACCGGCCACCCTCATGGCCGCCTCGTTCGCTGCTTGACATCCACTCCAAGTCTCCTGGTTTGCATTTGTTCCAAAAAGATCGCTCCCGAAGGTTTCATCTCGTTTGGACTCTGTTTGATATTCCTTTTCTGCAAAACACTGAAATAGGCAAAAAACAACAATTCGGGTTGGGCCTCCAGTTAGTAGGTTAGTCCCAAAAAATGATATAAAAGTGTAAAGTAAAGCCCATAAACATCCAAAACAGGTAATATAATAGCATGGAACAATCAAAAATTATAGATACGTTGGAGACGTACCATAGTGCAGTGTTAATCGAAGGAAGGGGGATCAATCGCGGGGCATAGACCTCCACGAGCATCCAGCTGCCATGACCATCGACGAGCACCATCCAATACGTGTTCATGCCGACCCAGTACATATCGGTAATGTAGTTGAGGGTGACGGGGATCGGATCGCAGTCAAGGGGGTTGATGCTTGCCGCCCTATGATCGTTATGCTACATGACACACCGTTTCTAAAGATCAGGCAGCATCAGCAAGCAAGGAGCTGGCTTAAAAAGCTCCGGCCTGAGGGCTTTGAGTAGACGGTACAGCCCCGATGAGCACGCGGCGAGCGGCATGTCATACGTATCCGTCGTATTTATAATTTTTGATTATTCCATGCCAATATTCTTCAACTTTCATATACTTTTGGCAACTTTTTATACTATTTTTGGGACTAACATATTGATCCAGTGCCCAGTGCCAGTTCCTGTCTGTTGCATGTTTTATGTTTCCAAAAACCCCATATCAAACGGAGTCCAAACGGGATAAAAACGGACGGAGAATTTGGAATATTTGTGATTTTTGGGAAGTAAAATCAACGCGAGACGGTGCCCGAGGGGGCCAGGAGATAGGGGGCCGCGCCCCAGGGAGGTAGGCGCGCCCTAGACTCTCCTGGGGCCCCTGTAAGCCAGTTGGCGCTCTTCTTTTGCTGCAAGAAAGCTAATTTTATGAGAAAGATCTGGGCGAAAGATTCACCCCAATCGGAGTTACGGATCTCCAGATATAAAAGAAATAGTGAAGGGGCAGAATCTGGTAACGCAGAAACAGAGAGAGACAGAGAGACAGATCCAATCTCGGAGGAGCTCTCGCCCCTCCCACACCATGGGAGCGAAGGACCAGAGGGGAAACCCTTCTCACATCTAGGGAGAAGGTCAAGGAAGAAGAAGAAGAAGGGGGCTCTCACCCCCTTGCTTCCGGTGGCGCCGGAACACCGCCGGGGGCCATCATCATCACCGCGATCTTCACCAACATCTCCATCACCTTCCCCCCTCTATCTACAGTGGTCCACTCTCCTGCAACCCGTTGTACCCTCTACTTGAACATGGTGCTTTATGCTTCATATTATTATCCAATGATGTGTTGCCATCCTATGATGTCTGAGTAGATTTTCGTTATCCTATTGGTGGTTGATGAATTGCTATGATTGATTTAATTTGCTTGTGGTTATGTTGTTTTCTTTGGTGCCCATCATATGAGCGCGCGCGTGGATCACACCATAGTGTTAGTTGTATTTTGATAGGACTATGTATTGGAGGGCTAGAGTGACAGAAGCTTCAACCTAGCATAGAAATTGATGCATACGGGATTGAAGGGGGACCAATATATCTTAATGCTATGGTTGGGTTTTACCTTAATGAATGTTAGTAGTTGCGGATGCTTGCTAATAGTTCCAATCATAAGTGCATAGAATTCCAAGTCAGGGATGACATGCTAGCAGTGGCCTCTCCCACATAAAACTTGCTATCGGTCTAGTAAAGTAGTCAATTGCTTAGGGACAATTTCACAACTCCTACCACCAATTTTCCATACTCGCTATATTTACTTTATTGCATCTTTATCTAAAAAGCACCTACTTTTTATTTACGAGTTCCTTATATTCTTGCAAACCTATCCAACAACACCTACAAAGTACTTCTAGTTTCATACTTGTTCTAGGTAAAGCAAACGTCAAGCGTGCGTAGGGTCGTATCAGTGGCAGATAGGACTTGAGAGAGTATTTGTTCTACCTTTAGCTCCTCTTTAGGTTCGACACTTTTACTTATCGAAAGAGGCTACAACTATCCCGTATACTTGCGGGTCATCAAAACCTTTTTCTGGCGCCGTTGCCGGGGAGTCATAGCGTGGGGTGAATATTCTCGTGTGTGCTTGTTTTCTTTATCACTAAGTAATTTTTGTTTGCTGTTCTTAGTTGTTTTCTATCTTTAGTTATCGGTAGGAAATGCAAAATACCAAAAAAATAGTTGTACCTACTGAACCAATGGTTGAAGAACCACTCAAAATCTATCACACTCCTGAAGCTTTTTACTTGGATCATCTTTGATCCGTTTGTGCTCGTGCTGAAACCCCAACTAGCTGAGTTGAGGGCAAATCTTTAGATGAGCATGCTTGTTATGTGCGACACCGTATTTCTGAAAAAGGGAAACTTTTACTGGATCAAATTCATCATTTGCAATGCTATGCTTGGAATTTATGTGAAATATATGATATTACTTGTTGTTCTAAAAACCCTAAGAAACACCTTCCCTACCAATGTGAGTTTATTGATAATGGGATCGTATCTTCGTATGCTAAGGGTGATTATAATTACTATGATGTTCAACAAATTGAAGAATTTGTTGCTTTTAAGAGTGCTTATGAAATTGCTTCTTTGATTGAAAAGTATGATGCTACTCTCTACAAATCTGAAAATTTTGCCATACTTGAATAGTGTTATGATAATTATGCTTCTAATGACTATGTTAAACTATATATTGAGAAATTCTCCGTTGTCCAAGAAGAGACTAATATTTTGTAGGAAGCTATGGAAGAAGAAATTGATGAAACTGTGAGCTCATTGGATGAAAAAGATGAGTAGGAGAGCAAAGAACAAAAGCAGGAAGAGTGGATTGATCACCCATGCCCACCTTCTAATGAGAGTAACTCTTCAACTCATACATTGTTTAGTTCCCCTTCATGCTTACCGAAGGATGATTGCTATGATGATTGTTATGATCCCGATGATTCTCTTGAAATATCCCTTTTTGATGATGCTTGCTATGCTTGTGGCCAAGATGCCAATATGAATTATGCTTATGGAGATGAACTTGCTATAGTTCCTTATGTTAAACATGAAATTGTTGCTATTGCACCCCCGCATGATAGTCCTATTATCTTTTTGAATTCTCCCGACTACACTATATCAGAGAAGTTTGTGCTTATTAAGGATTATATTGATGGGTTGCCTTTTACCTTTGCACATGATGATTTTGATGAATGTAATATGCATGTGCTTGCTGTTCCTACTTGCAATTATTATGAAATAGGAACTATATCTCCGCCTCTTTATGTTTCCAACACGATAGAATTGCAAGAAACTGCTTATACTATGCATTGGTCTTTACTATATGTGCATGAACTGTTCTTTTATGACATGCCGATACATAGGAAGAGGATTAGACTTCGTTGTTGCATGATATATGTTACTTTGTGCTCACTACTAAATTACAAATCATTGTTAATTAAAATTGGCTTTGATATACCTTGGGATCCGGGTGGATTCATTACTTGAGCACTATTTGCCTAGCTTAATGGCTTTAAAAAAAGCGTTGCCAGGGAGACAACCCGGAAGTTTTAGATAGTCGTTTATTTATGTTGAGTGCTTTTATATATTTAAAAACAAAAAATAAATAGGGGAACCCAAAAACTTTTCAAAAAGGAAAGTGAAAGTGAGAGAGACAAGCATTATTGAAGTTGGAGCTAGCCTTGAACTTTGTTCATGCTCACGGAAACTTTCTAAATCTTGATTACAGAAACTTTTCATCAAAAAATAATTATCCCCTTGTATAATTCCATTGTATTATAAAAATAATGTGCCAAGGTTTGCCTTTAGGATGTTTACAATGCTTGTTGGTTTGTACGGTGCAGGACAGAAACTTTGTCTGTAGTGCGTGATTTTACATTTTTAACTAGAACGTCAATTGGTTCTGATTCCTTTTGAAATGTATTTCTATACAACTTGTTTATTTTTACTAATTTTGGTAGAATTTTTTGGGTACCATAAGTATGGTGAATGTTCAGATTTCTACAGACTATTCTGTTTTTGACAGATTCTGTTTTTGATGCATAGTTTACTTGTTCTGATGAAACTATCAATTTATATCAGTGGATTAAGCCATGGAAAAGCTATATTACAGTAGATACAATGCAAAAACAAAATATGAATTGATTTGTTATAGTACTTAGAGTAGTGATTTGCTTTATTATACTAACGGATCTTACCGAGTTTTCTGTTGAAGTTTTGTGTGGATGAAGTTTCTAATCGAGGATGTCTCGATATGAGGAAAAGGAAGAGAGGCAAGAGCTCAATCTTGGGGATGCCCGAGGCACCCCAAGTAAATATTCAAGGATACTCAAGCGTCTAAGCTTGGGGATGCCCCGGAAGGCATCCCCTCTTTCTGTTGGGGGAACGTAGTAATTTCAAAAAATTTCCTACGCACACGCAAGATCATGGTGATGACATAGCAACGAGAGGGGAGAGTGTTGTCCACGTACCCTCGTAGACCGTAAGAGGAAGCGTTATGATAACGCGGTTGATGTAGTCGTACGTCTTCACGATCCGACCGATCCAAGCACCGAACGTACGGCACCTCCGTGTTCAGCACACGTTCAGCTCGATGACGTTCCCTGGGCTCCAATCCAGCAAAGCGTCGGGGATGAGTTCCGTCAGCACGACGGCGTGGTGATGATGATGATGTTCTAACGGCGCAGGGCTTCTCCTAAACTCTGCGACGATATGACCGAGGTGGAATATGGTGGAGGGGGGCACCGCACACGGCTAAGGAACAATCCGTAGATCAACTTGTGTGTCTATGGGGTGCCCCCTGCCCCCGTATATAAAGGAGCAAGGGGGGAGGCCAGCCGGCCCTTGTGGGCGCGCCAAGGAGGAGGAGTCCTCCTCCTAGTAGGAGTAGGACTCCCCCTTTCCTACTCCTACTAGGAGGGGGAAGGAAGGGGGAGAGGGGGAAGGAAAGAGGGGGGCGCCCCCCCTCCTAGTCCAATTCGGACCAGAGGGAGAGGGGGGGCGCGGCCCACCCTGGCCGCCCCTCTCTCTTTCCACTAAGGCCCATGTGGCCCATTAACTCTCCCGGGGGGGGGGGTTCTGGTAACCCTCCGGCACGCCGGTTTTTGTCCGAAATCACCCGGAACACTTCAGGTGTCCAAACATAGTCGTCCAATATATCAGTCTTTATGTCTCGACTATTTCGAGACTCCTCGTCATGTCCGTGATCACATCCGGGACTCCGAACAAACTTCGGTACATCAAAACTTATAAACTCATAATAAAACTGTCATCGTAACGTTAAGCGTGCGGACCCTATGGGTTCAAGAACTATGTAGACATGATCTAGAACTATTCTCGGTCAATAACCAATAGTGGAACCTGGATGTTCATATTGGTTCCTACATATTCTACGAAGATCTTTATCGGTCAAACCGCATAACAACATACGTTGTTCCCTTTGTCATCGGTATGTTACTTGCCCGAGATTCGATCGTCGGTATCCAATACCTAGTTCAATCTCGTTACCGGCAAGTCTCTTTACTCGTTCCGTAATACATCATTTCGTAACTAACTCATTAGTTACAATGCTTGCAAGGCTTAAGTGATGAGTATTACCGAGAGGGCCCAGAGATACCTCTCCGACAATCGGAGTGACAAAACCTAATCTCGAATTATGCCAACTCAACATGTACCTTTGGAGACACCTGTAGAGCACCTTTATAATCACCCAGTTACGTTGTGACGTTTGGTAGCACACAAAGTGTTCCTCCGATAAACGGGAGTTGCACAATCTCATAGTTGTAGGAACTTTGTATAAGTCATGAAGAAAGCAATAGCAACATACTAAACGATCAAGTGCTAAGCTAACGGAATGGGTCAAGTCAATCACATCATTCTCCTAATGATGTGATCTCATTAATAAAATGACAACACATGTCTATGGTTAGGAAACATAACCATCTTTGATCAATGAGCTAGTCAAGTAGAGGCATACTAGTGACACTATGTTTGTCTATGTATTCACACATGTATCATGTTTCCGGTTAATACAATTCTAGCATGAATAATAAACATTTATCATGATATGAGGAAATAAATAATAACTTTATTATTGCCTCTAGGGCATATTTCCTTCAGTCTCCCACTTGCAGTAGAGTCAATAATCTAGATTACATAGTAATGATTCTAACACCCATGGAGTGTTGGTGCTGATCATGTTTTGGTCGTGAGAGAGGCTTAGTCAACGGGTCTGCAACATTCAGATCCGTATGTATCTTGCAAATCTCTATGTCTCCCACTTGGACTTGGTCCCGAATGGAATTGAAGCGTCTCTTGATGTGCTTGGTCCTCTTGTGAAATCTGGATTCCTTTGCCAAGGCAATTGCACCAGTATTGTCACAGAAGATCTTCATTGGTCCCGATGCACTAGGTATAACACCTAGATCGGAAATGAACTCCTTCATCCAGACTCCTTCATTTGCTGCTTCCGAAGCAGCTATGTACTCCGCTTCACATGTAGATCCCGCCACGACGCTTTGTTTAGAACTGCACCAACTTACAGCTCCACCGTTTAATAAAAATACGTATTCGGTTTGCGATTTAGAATCGTCCAGATCAGTGTCAAAGCTTGCATCGACGTAACCATTTACGACTAGCTCTTTATCACCTCCATATACGAGAAACATATCCTTAGTCCTTTTCAGGTATTTCAGGATGTTCTTGACCGCTGTCCAGTGACCCACTCCTGAATTACTTTGGTACCTCCCTGCCAAACTAATAGCAAGGCACACATCAGGTCCGGTACACAGCATTGCATACATGATAGAGCCTATGGCTGAAGCATAGGGAACTCCTTTCATTTTCTCTCTATCTTCTGCAGTGGTCGGGCATTGAGTCTAACTCAACTTTATACCTTGTAATACAGGCAAGAACCCTTTCTTCGCCTGATCCATATTGAACCTTTTCAACACTTTATCAAGGTACGTGCATTGTGAAAGTCCAATCAAGCGTCTTCATCTATCTCTATAGATCTTAATGCCCAATATGTAAGCAGCTTCACCGAGGTCTTTCATAGAAAAACTTTTATTCAAGTATCCTTTTATGCTATTCAGAAATTCTATATCATTTCCAATCAACAATATGTCATCCACATATAATATTAGAAATGCTACAGAGCTCCCATTCACTTTCTTGTAAATATAGGCTTCTCCAAAAGTCTGTGTAAAACCATATGCTTTGATCACACTATCAAAGCGTTTATTCCAACTCCGAGAGGCTTGCACCAAACCATAGATTGATCGCTAGAGCTTGCACACTTTGTTAGCTCCCTTAGGATCGACAAAACCTTCTGGTTGCATCATATACAACTCTTCTTCCAGAAATCCATTCAGAATTGTAGTTTTGACATCCATCTGCCAAATTTCATAATCATAAAATGCGGCAATCGCTAACATGATTCGGACAGACTTAAGCATCGCTACGGGTGAGAAAGTCTCATCATAGTCAACCCCTTGAACTTGTCGAAAACCTTTTGCAACAAGTCGAGCTTTATAGACAGTTACATTACCGTCAGCGTCAGTCTTCTTCTTAAAGATCCATTTATTCTCAATGGCTTGCCGATCATCAGGCAAGTCAACCAAAGTCCATACTTTGTTCTCATACATGGATCCCATCTCAGATTTCATGGCTTCTAGCCATTTTGCGGAATCTGGGCTCATCATCGCTTCCTCATAGTTCGTAGGTTCATCATGGTCAAGTAACATGACTTCCAGAATAGGATTACCGTACCACTCTGGTGCAGATTTTATTCTGGTAGACCTACAAGGTTCAGTAGAAACTTGATCTGAAGTTTCATGATCAATATCATTATCTTCCTCACTAATTGGTGTAGATGTCACAAGAACTGATTTCTGTGATGAACTACTTTCCAATAAGGGAGCAGACATAGTTATCTCATCAAGTTCTACTTTCCTCCCACTCACTTCTTTCAAGATAAACTCCTTTTCTAGAAAGGATCCATTCTTAGCAACAAATGTCTTGCCTTCGGATCTGTGATAGAAGGTGTACCCAACAGTCTCTTTTGGGTATCCTATGAAGACACATTTCTCCGATTTGGGTTCGAGCTTATCTGGTTGAAGTTTCTTCACATAAGCATCGCAGCCCCAAACTTTAAGAAACGACAACTTTGGTTTCTTGCCAAACCATAATTCATAAGGAGGCGTCTCAACGGATTTTGATGGTGCCCTATTCAATGTGAATGCAGCCGTCTCTAAAGCATAACCCCAAAACGATAGCGGTAAATCAATAAGAGACATCATAGATCGCACCATATCTAGTAAAGTACGATTACGACGTTCGGACACACCATTTCATTGTGGTGTTCCGGGTGGCGTGAGTTGCGAAACTATTCCGCATTGTTTCAAATGTAAACCAAACTCGTAACTCAAATATTCTCCTCCACGATCAGATCATAGAAACTTAATTTTCTTGTTACGATGATTTTCCACTTCACTCTGAAATTCTTTGAACTTTTCAAATGTTTCAGACTTGTGTTTCATTAAGTAGATATACCCATATCTGCTCAAATCATTTGTGAAGGTGAGAAAATAACGATATCCTCCATGAGTTTCAGTATTCATCGGTCCACATACATCTGTATGTATGATTTCCAACAAATCTGTTGCTCTCTCCATAGTACCGGAGAACGGTGTTTTAGTCATCTTGCCCATGAGGCACGGTTCGCAAGTACCAAGTGATTCATAATCAAGTGTTTCCAAAAGTCCATCAGTATGGAGTTTCTTCATGCGCTTTACACCGATATGACCTAAACGGCAGTGCCACAAATAAGTTGCACTATCATTATCAACTCTGCATCTTTTGGCTTTGACATTATGAATATGTGTATCACTACTATCGAGATTCAATAAAAATAGACCACTCTTCAAGGGTGCATGACCATAAAAGATATTATGCATATAAATAGAACAACCATTATTCTCTAATTTAAATGAATAACTGTCTCGCATCAAACAAGATCCAGATATAATGTTCATGCTCAACGCTGGCACCAAATAACAATTATTCAGGTCTAAAACTAATCCCGAAGGTAGATGTAGAGGTAGCGTGCCGACCGCGATCACATCGACTTTGGAACCGTTTCCCACGCGCATCGTCACCTCGTCCTTGGCCAGTGCTCGCTTATTCCGTAGTCCCTGTTTCGAGTTGCAAATATTAGCAACAGAACCAGTATCAAATACCCAGGTGCTACTACGAGCTCTAGTTAGGTACACATCAATAACATGTATATCACATATACCTTTGTTTACTTTGCCATCCTTCTTATCCGCCAAATACTTGGGGTAGTTCCGCTTCCATTGACCAGTTTGCTTGCAGTAGAAGCACTCAGTTTCAGGCTTAGGTCCAGACTTGGGTTTCTTCTCTTGAGCAGCAACTTGCTTGCTGTTCTTCTTGAAGTTCCCCTTCTTCTTCCCTTTGCCCTTTTTATTGAAACTAGTGGTCTTGTTGACCATCAACACTTGATGCTCCTTTTTGATTTCTACCTCCGCGGCTTTTAGCATTGCGAAGAGCTCGGGAATTGTCTTGTTCATCCCTTGCATATTATAGTTCATCATGAAGCTCTTGTAGCTTGGTGGCAGTGATTGGAGAATTCTGTCAATGACGCTATCATCCGGAAGATTAACTCCCAGTTGAATCAAGTGATTATTATACCCCAGACATTTTGAGTATATGCTCACTGACAGAACTATTCTCCTCCATCTTGCAGCTGTAGAACTTATTGGAGACTTCATATCTCTCAATCCGGGCATTTGCTTGAAATATTAACTTCAACTCCTGGAACATCTCATATGCTCCATGACGTTCAAAACGTCGTTGAAGACCCGGTTCTAAGCCGTAAAGCATGGCACACTGAACTATAGAGTAGTCATCAGTTTGCTCTGCCAGACGTTCACAACATCTGGCGTTGCTCCTGCAGCAGGTCTGGCACCCAGCGGTGCTTCCAGGACGTAATTCTTCTGTGCAGCAATGAGGATAATCCTCAAGTTGCGGACCCAGTCCGTGTAATTGCTACCATCATCTTTCAACTTTGCTTTCTCAAGGAACGCATTAAAATTCAACGGAACAACAGCACGAGCCATCTATCTACAACAAACATAGACAAGCAAAATACTATCAGGTACTAAGTTCATGATAAATTTAAGTTCAATTAATCATATTACTTAAGAACTCCCACTCAGATAGATATCTCTCTAGTCATCTAAGTGATTACGTGATCCAAATCAACTAAACCATAACCGATCATCATGTGAGATGGAGTAGTTTTCAATGGTGAACATCACTATGTTGATCATATCTACTATATGATTCACGCTCGACCTTTCGGTCTCTGTGTTCCGAGGCCATATCTGCATATGCTAGGCTCGTCAAGTTTAACCTGAGTATTCTGCGTGTGCAAAACTGGCTTGTACCCGTTGTAGATGGACGTAGAGCTTATCACACCCGATCATCACGTGGTGTCCGGGCACGACGAACTTTGGCAACGGTGCATACTCAGGGAGAACACTTCTTGATAATTTTTAGTGAGAGATCATCTTAAAATGCTACCGTCAATCAAAGCAAGATAAGATGCATAAAGGATAAACATCACATGCAATCAATATAAGTGATATGATATGGCCATAATCATCTTGTGCTTGTGATCTCCATCTCTGAAGCACCGTCGTGATCACCATCGTCACCGGTGCGACACCTTGATCTCCATCGTAGCATCATTGTCGTTTACGCCATCTATTGCTTCTACAACTATCGCTACCGCTTAGTGATAAAGTAAAGCAATTACTGGGCGTTTGCATTTCATACAATAAAGCGACAACCATATGGCTCCTGCCAGTTGCCGATAACTTTGGTTACAAAACATGATCATCTCATACAATAAAATATAGCATCACGTCTTGACCATATCACATCACAACATGCCCTGCAAAAACAAGTTAGACGTCCTCTACTTTGTTGTTGCAAGTTTTACGTGGCTGCTACGGGCTTAGCAAGAACCGTTCTTACCTACGCATCAAAACCACAACGATAGTTCGTCAAGTTAGTGCTATTTTAACCTTCGCAAGGACCGGGCATAGCCACACTCGATTTAGCTAAAGTGAGAGAGAGAGACACCCGCTAGCCACCTTTAAGCACGAGTGCTCGTAACGGTGAAACCAGTCTCGCGTAAGCGTACGCGTAATGTCGGTCCGTGCCGCTTCATCTCACAATACCGCCGAACCAAAGTATGACATGCTGGTAAGCAGTATGACTTGTATCGCCCACAACTCACTTGTGTTCTACTCGTGCATATGACATCGACGCATAAAACCAGGCTCGGATGCCACTGTTGGGGGAACGTAGTAATTTCAAAATATTTCCTACGCACATGCAAGATCATGGTGATGACATAGCAACGAGAGGGGAGAGTGTTGTCCACGCACCCTCGTAGACCGTAAGCAGAAGCGTTATGACAATGCGGTTGATGTAGTCGTACGTCTTCACGATCTGACCGATCCAAGCACCAAACGTACGGCACCTCCGTGTTCAGCACACGTTCAGCTCGATGACGTTCCCCGGGCTCCAATCCAGCAAAGCGTCGGGGATGAGTTCTGTCAGCACGACGGCGTGGTGACGATGATGATGTTCTAACGGCGCAGGGCCTCGCCTAAACTCTGCGACGATATGACCGAGGTGGAATATGGTGAAGGGGGGCACCGCACACGGCTAAGGAACAATCCATAGATCAACTTGTGTGTCTATGGGGTGCCCCCTGCCCCCGTATATAAAGGAGCAAGGGGGAGAGGCCGGCCGGCCCTTGTGGGCGCGCCAAGGAGGAGGAGTCCTCCTCCTAGTAGGAGTAGGACTCCCCCTTTCCTACTCCTACTAGGAGGGGGAAGGAAGGGGGAGAGGGGGAAGGAAAGAGGGGGGCACCGCCCCCCCTCCTTGTCCAATTTGGACCAGAGAGAGAGGGGGCGCGCGGTCCACCCTAGCCGCCCCTCTCTCTTTCCACTAAGGCCCATGTGGCCCATTAACTCTCCCGGGGGGGTTCCGGTAACCCTCCGGCACTCCGGTTTTCTCCGAAATCACCCGAAACACTTCCAGTGTCCGAACATAGTCGTCCAATATATCAATCTTTATGTCTCGACCATTTCGAGACTCCTCGTCATGTCCGCGATCACATCCGGGACTCCGAACAAACTTCGATACATCAAAACTTATAAACTCATAATAAAACTATCATCGTAACGTTAAGCGTGCGGACCCTACAGGTTCGAGAACTATGTAGACATGACCTAGAACTATTCTCGGTCAATAACCAATAGTGGAACCTGGATGTTCATATTGGTTCCTACATATTCTACGAAGATCTTTATCGGTCAAACCGCATAACAACATACGTTGTTCCCTTTGTCATCGGTATGTTACTTGCCCGAGATTCGATTGTCGGTATCCAATACCTAGTTCAATCTCGTTACCGGCAAGTCTCTTTACTCGTTCCATAATACATCATTTCATAACTAACTCATTAGTTACAATGCTTGCAAGGCTTAAGTGATGAGTATTACTGAGAGGGCCCAGAGATACCTCTCCGACAATCAGAGTGACAAAACCTAATCTCGAATTATGCCAACTCAACATGTAGCTTTGGAGACACCTGTAGAGCACCTTTATAATCACCCAGTTACGTTGTGATGTTTGGTAGCACACAAAGTGTTCCTCCGATAAACGGGAGTTGCACAATCTCATAGTTGTAGGAACTTTGTATAAGTCATGAAGAAAGCAATAGCAATATACTAAACGATCAAGTGCTAAGCTAACGGAATGGGTCAAGTCAATCACATCATTCTCCTAATGATGTGATCTCATTAATCAAATGACAACACATGTCTATGGTTAGGAAACATAACCATCTTTGATCAATGAGCTAGTCAAGTAGAGGCATACTAGTGACACTATGTTTGTCTATCTATTCACACATGTATCATGTTTCCGGTTAATACAATTCTAGCATGAATAATAAACATTTATCATGATATGAGGAAATAAATAATAACTTTATTATTGCCTCTAGGGCATATTTCCTTCACTTTCTTAAACAAGTATCGGTATGTTTTCGTATTCGTTTCATTCATGCGATATGTGCAAGTCTTGGAGCGTATTTTGCATTTAGTTTTCATTTTTCTTTTATGCACCATGCTGGTATGAGATAGCCCTTGGTTGATTTATAGAATGCTCTTTGCACTTCACTTAAATCTTTTGAGTATGGCTTCATAGAATGCTTCATGTGCTTCACTTATATCATTTGAAGTTTGGATTGCCTGTTTCTCTTCACATAGAAAACCGCCATTTGTAGATTTCTCTTTTGCTTCACTTGTATTTGTTAGAGCGTGGGCATATCTTTTGTAGAAATAATTAAACTCTCTTGCTTCACTTATATCTATTTAGAGAGATGACAAGAATTGGTCATTCACATGGTCAGTCATAAAATCCTACATAAAACTTGTAGATCATTGAATATGATATGTTTGATTCCTTGAAATAGTTTTGCGATATAAAGGTGGTGATATTAGAGTCGTGCTAGTTGAGTAATTGTGAAATTGAGAAATACTTGTGTTGAGGTTTGGAAGTCCCGTAGCATGCACGTGGTGAACCGTTATGTAACGAAGTTGGAGCATGAGGTGTTTTTTGACTGTCTTCCTTATGAGTGGAAATCGGGGAAGAGCGATGGTCTTTTCCTACCAATCTATCCCCCTACGGGCATGCGTAGTAGTACTTTGCTTCGAGGGCTAAGTAGACTTTTGCAACAAGTATATGAGTTCTTTATGACTAATGTGAGTCCATGGATATACCCACACTCACCCTTCCACTTTGCTAGCCTCTATTTTGCCGCGCAACTCTTGTCGGTATCATGAACCCATTATTTACCTTCCTCAAAACAGCCACCATACCTACCTATCATGGCATTTCCATAGCCATTCTGAGATATATTGCCATGCAACTTCCATCATCATCATATACATGACTTGAGCATTCATTGTCATATTGCTTTGCATGATCATAAGATAGCTAGCATGATGTTTTCATAGCTTGTCCGTTTTTTAATGTCATTGCTATGCTAGATCATTGCACATCCCGGTACACCGACGGAAGCATTCATATAGAGTCATATCTTTGTTCTAGTATCGAGTTGTAATATTGAGTTGTAAGTAAATAAATGTGTGATGATCATCATTATTAGAGCATTGCCCCAGTGAGGAAAGGATGATGGAGACTATGATTCTCCCACAAGTCGGGATGAGACTCTGGACTTTATGGAAAATAAAAGAGGCCAAAGAAGCCCAAATAAAAAAAGGCCAAAGAAGCCCACCAAAAAAATAAGAAAAAAAGAGAAAAAAAGAGAAAATAAAAAATGAGAGAAAAAGAGAGAAGGGGCAATGTTACTATCCTTTTACCACACTTGTGCTTCCAATAGCACCATGTTCTTCATATAGAGAGTCTCTTGAGTTATCACTTTCATATACTAGTGGGAATTTTCATTATAGAACTTGGCTTGTATATTCCAATGATGGGCTTCCTCAAATGCCCGAGGTCTTCACGAGCAAGCAAGTTGGATGCACACCCACTTAGTTTCCAGTTTGAGCTTTCATATATTTATAGCTCTAGTGCATCCATTGCATGGCAATCCCTACTCACTCACATTGATATCTATTGATGGGCATCTCCATAGCCTATTGATACGCCTAGTTGATGTGAGACTATCTTCTCCCTTTTTGTCCTCACAACCACCACCATGTACCACCATAGTGCTATGTCCATGGCTTGCGCTCATGTATTGCGTAAGAGTTGAAAAAGCTGAAGCACGTTAAAAAGTATGAACCAATTGCTCGGCTTGTCATCGGGGTTGTGCATGATGGGAGCATTTTGTGTGACGAAGATGGAGCATAGCAAGACTATATGATTTTGTAGGGATGAGCTTTCTTTGGCTATGTTATTTCGATAAGACATAATTGCTTGGTTGGTATGCTTGAAGTATTATTGTTTTTATGTCAAATGATAGACTATTGCCTTGAATCACTCGTGTCTTAATATTCATGCCATGATTAGACATATGATCAAGATTATGCTAGGTAGCATTCCACATCAAAAATTATCTTTTTTATCATTTACCTACTCGAGGACAAGCAGGAATTAAGCTTGGGGATGCTGATACGTCTATGTCGTATTTATAATTTTTGATTGTTCCATGCCAATATTCTTCAACTTTCATATATTTTGGCAACTTTCTATACTATTGTAAGTGCATCTAGTGCCACCCCTAGTTGGTTTTGGAGTATTGACGGCAAAGTTGGTTGAGGGACTAATGCGTTTGTGAGAATTGCAGGATAATGCAGGTAGTGTCCCTCATTGATTTGGTTTACCTACCGAAGATGACCCCTAAAAATGTATGAAGACACTGAAGACAATGGTGGTATGAGAAGATATTCATATTGAAGACTATGACATGAGAAGACATTACGTGAAGACAATGGGGCGTGAAGACTGTGTGGTTTCGTCGTTTCCTTTCTTCTTTGTTGAGTCATAGGAACCACCGTACTGTTAAGTGGGGTCCAAGTGAACTAAGTCAGAGTGACTGAAGTGATGCTCAACCCAAATCCTATGTCTTCGAGCGAAGACAATGAGAGCAAATCTTATCCAAAGTTGGATGAGTCAGCTTTGCTTGTAGCCCAAGTAAAGTTGCCGTGTGTGTTTGAAATCTGACCGTTGGAACACGTGTCAGTTCCTTAGTGACCCAGGGTCATTTCGGACAAATCAGGTCGGGTTGCCTAGTGGCTATAAATAGCCCACCCCCTACACCATAAATTGGTGGCTGCTCAGAGTTTGTATACGGCTTTTGTCGTTTGAGAGCAACCCACCTCGAAGCATTTGAGAGAGAGAAATCCTTGCGAGGAAAAAGCCCAAACACCCAAAGCCAAAGAGTGTTAGGCATCACTGAAGTCTTTCTGTCTATGTGACCTCAAGACTTATTACACTTGAGGACTGTGTATCCTCCAGCCGGTTAGGCGTCGCGTTCTGAGCATCCAAGAGTCATTGTGGATTGCCGAGTGAACGAAGTCTGTGAAGGTTTGGAAGTCTCCCTTGAAGAATTACCAGAGTGATTGGGTGAGGACTAAGTGACCTTAGCTTAAGGGGAATAAGGTGAAGACACGGTCTTTTGAGTTAAATCTCAGCCTCCCTAACCAGACGTACAGTTGTCACAGCAACTAGAACTGGTCCAACAAATCATGTGTCCTCAACAAGCAACTGGTTCTATCTCTTCCCTCTTTTACTTTGAGTTTGTCTTTGTGAAGTCATTGCTTATTGTTTTATCCGATTGACTTCATTGCTTGACTACTATTATTGATTGGCTTCATACTATCTTCCATCCTGATCCTACTACCTAGCTGCTATTAATCTTCAAACGTTAATGCTATTGCATACTTGATTATGGCTTGCTTGTTGTAGTTTATCTTCCGCTGCATATCAATTAGGTTGTTTCTATCGTTTGTCTTCGAAACTTCCATGTTTTGAAGACTTTCCTAAAAATCGCCTATTCACCCCCCCTCTAGTCGATAACTAGCACTTTCAATTGGTATCAAAGCAAGGTAATCCCTTGTTCTGTGTGATTCGGTTTAACCACCTGGAGTTTAGCTATGTCGACTGCAGGATTGAGGAATGTATCTTGCCCCACCTTTGACGGTCATGAGTATCCCCGGTGGAAAGCCATGATGAAGAAGCGACTCATGGCTATGGACAGCGAATTGTGGACCATCACCGAGATTGGTCTCACTGATCTATGCAAGATGGCGGAGGCTGATGACATTCGTAAGTACACTCTACTGAACCTCACTGCGAAGGATGTCATCTGCTCCTGCCTATCCCGAAATCAGTTCAGGAACGTCATGCACCTCAATCACGCGAAGCTAATCTGGGACCGACTTGCTGAGGTCTATGATAGTCATCTTAATCGTCATGATCCTTGGCTTGATGACTACAAGGAGTCCCTTAAAGAGATGACCTTTCCACCTGAACCGTCTTCATCTTCACCATGCCTCATGGCAGGGGGTGCTAAGGTAACTGAATGCTATCTTTCTGAAACTAGTGATGATGAATCAGGTGATGAGTTTGGCCCCAGCTATGTCAAACTTGCTTCCCTTTCCACTAAACAACAAAGAATCTTGGAAAAGGTTCAAGACATGCTTAGTAAGACTGATGATATGTTAGGTGAAGAAATGGATCAGTCAAAAGCTTTGGCTGATAGTCTTCAGAGACTTCATGCTAAGTTTGACACCCTTCAAGATCAACATAATGCTCTCTTGTCTGATCATGAGAAGCTTTCTTCTGAATGTCTTCAAAGAAAGCTAGACCTTGAAAAGATAAGAGTGGATTATGAAGATCTTCAGAAGGAGCGAGATTCATTCCTTGCTCAACACATCAGCGTTACTCAGGATGAATTCAAACCACCATGTTTAAAATGCATTGAGCGTGATAACGCTACATCTATTGCTGAATGTTCCACTGCTGCTATTGTTTCATTGTCTTCAACTACTGATGTGGTTACTAACCCCTCTGCGGAGGATACCACTAGTATTGTTGATGAAAATGCTAGGTTGAAGACATTGCTTGAAACAGGTCTGTACAAAAGTTTGAAGGGACATCAGACTCTCTGCGATGTCCTCAAAAAGCAGATTCTGAACCGAAACCCTAGGAAAGAGGGTGTTCGGTTCGAGAGGAAAATGAATGCTGATGGTTCCTACTGGAAGCCTGAGTAGTATCCCAAAACCACATGGGTTGCTGCAAAGGAACCTTCAGTGGATCCATCCACTTTATCTGGATTTACCTGTGCTAATCCTATTATTACTGATGAATCCTTTGATGCAAACTATAAACTATTCAAAAATCAGAATGGTGAAGTGTTTGCCAGGTATATTGATACTAAATGCAGGAATGGACCTCCTATGAAGAAGATCTGGGTACCCAAAAGCTGCCTTGAGAATCTTCCAGTGAATGTCATCATGACAACACCAGTGAAGAAGAAAAACCCCAGACCAAAGGCATCATATGGTCCAACGGCTACTTGCGAACACAGGACTCACTTGAGTCACCCTAACGCCAATGTTTTGCAGGGAAATCATACTCAGACTCATGAATATGAGCGTGTGTCTTCAAATCGATATGTTCATAGAACTAAGAACTTCTCTGCTTATTCACATGAGTATCATTCATCTCCTGCAAGGCTATTTGCTAGGGATTCAAAGCCGAAATTCTCAGATGCTGCACTTAGACTCATTGCTTCTAAGCCACCCCTGAAAATGTGGGTGGTGAAGAAGAACTAACTCTCTTTTACAGAATGTGGTCTCCAGCCAGCAATCAATGGCGTCTGATATAATTGCTGGGGACCTAAAACATAAAGGGACGCATGATAAAATGACTTACTATGAATTCCACATATGAATCTCTTATCTATCATACTGTGTGCTAATCTTGATCTAAACTGTGATAATCCATGTGTGTGTAAAATGCTTATGCTTCACAACATACCTTGTGAAGCCTATCCTCCTAACTGCACTGTAGGGCATGTCACCAAAAGCTTCAGAATGGATTATTGATAGTGGATGCACTAATCATATGACTGGTGATCAAAGTCTTCTCATGAACTCAACCTTATGTCCATCCGACAAGAGTAAAATCACATTTGCTGACACTGGTAAAGGCAGAGTATTGGGTCTAGGTAGAGTTGCAATCTCAAGGGATTAACACATGGATAAAGTGATGCTTGTTGAATCGCTTGGATTCAACTTAATGTCTGTCTCAATGCTTTGTGACTTAAACATGATTGTGATATTTGGAAAATATCGTTGCCTTGTACTAATGGAATCTGACAAATCTCTAGTCTTTGAAGGGTATAGGAAAGGTGATCTATACATGGTAGATTTCTCAGCAGGTCCAAAACTTGCCGTATGTCTTCTTGCTAAAGCTTCAGAATGCTGGCTCTGGCATCGAAGGCTGGGGCACGCTGGCATGAGGAACTTGCATACTCTCATCAAAAAGAAGCATGTCATAGGCATCGAAGGTGTCAAGTTCAAGAAAGATCATCTATGTGGTGCCTGCGAAGCTGGAAAGATGACAAGGGCCAAGCATCCCTCGTAGACAATCATGACAACATCTCAACCCTTCGAGTTGCTTCACATGGACTTATTTGGACTTACCCACTACTCCACCCTCACAACAACGGCGTGTCTCTATGGCTTCGTCATTGTTGATGACTACTCAAGATACACATGGGTGCACATAATTCTCTACAAGACTGAAGTACAAGATGTCTTCAGACGATTCGCCAATCGAGCAATGAACAACTATGGTGTCAAGATCAAGCATATCAGAAGTGATAACGGCACTGAATTCAAGAACACCGGGCTTGATCTTTATCTGGATACAATGGGAATCACTCATGAATTTTCTGCTCCATACACACCTCAGCAAAATGGTATTGTAGAGCGCAAGAACAGAACCCTCATCGAGATGGCTCGAACAATGCTTGACGAGTACAAGACACCAAGAAAGTTCTGTCCTGAAGCCATTGATACAGCTTGTCACATCATCAACCGTGTCTACATCCATAAGCTTCTGGGCAAAACATCCTATGAGCTCCTCACTGGCAAGAAGCCAAATGTCAGCTACTTCAGAGTCTTTGGTGCTAGATGTTGGATCAAGGATCCCCATCACAAGTCAAAATTTGAACCCAAAGCTCATGAAGGCTTCATGCTTGGCTATGGAAAGGATTCGCACTCTTACAGAGTCTTCAACCTCTTCCACTACAAAATTGTTGAAACAGTGGATGTGCGATTTGATGAAACCAATGGTTCACAAAGAGAAATTCTGCCAAGTACACTTGATGAAGCTCCTTCCTATGAATCTATCAAGTTGATGGGAACTGGTGAGATCATGCCCTCTGAAGCACAGCCTGAAGAGGAACTTATCATCTCTGCAGCAAATCAACCTGAAGACAATGCTCAGACCAAAGACAATACTCCCAATGATGACAATGATCAGCCAGAGCAGAATCTTCATCCTGTTCATCCTCATGTTGCAAATGAAGTTCAAATAGAGAAGATTATTGACAACATCAATGTACCTGGTCCGCTCACTCGCTCAAGAGCAACACAACTAGCAAATTTCTGTGGGCATTTTTCATTTGTGTCAATATCAGAACCCAAGAAAGTTGCTGAAGCTTTTATGGAACCTGAATGGATTCAAGCCATGCAAGAAGAACTTCAGCAGTTCAAGCTGAATAATGTTTGGGAACTTGTCAAGCGACCTGACCCTCGCAAGCATAACATTATTGGAACAAAGTGGATATATTGAAACAAGCAAGATGAGCATGGTCAAGTCGTCAGAAACAAAGCTCGTCTTGTGGCTCAAGGATATACTCAAGTTGAAGGAATTGACTTCGATGAAACATTTTCTCCTGTTGCTAGGCTTGAAGCTATTCGCATACTGCTAGCCTATGCTAATCATCACAATATCTTGCTATATCAAATGGATGTAAAGAGTGCATTTCTAAATGGCAAGATTGAAGAAGAAGTATATGTTGCACAAGCACCTGGCTTTGAAGATCCAAAACATCCTGATATGGTGTACAAACTGAACAAAGCACTGTATGGCCTCAAACAAGCTCCTCGTGCCTGGTATGATACAATCAAAGACTTCCTGAAGAGCAAAGGCTTCAAACCTGGATCTCTCGATCCCACACTCTTCAAGAAGACATATGATGGTGAACTGTTTGTGTGCCAAATATATGTGGATGACATAATCTTCGGCTGCACCAACCAGAAGTACAGTGATGAGTTTGGGTACATGATGCAAGAGCAATATCAAATGTCCATGATGGGAGAGCTGAAGTTCTTCCTTGGTCTTCAAATTCGTCAGCAACGAAATGGCATCTTCATATCTCAAGAAAAAGACCTCAAAGATTGTCTGAAGAAGTTTGGAATGGAAGACTGCAAAGGCTACACGACGCCAATGCTAGCCAAGCACCATCTTGGTCCCGACGACAATGGTAAAGAGTTCGATCAAAAGGTATACCGCTCCATGATTGGTTCTTTGCTTTATTTATGTGCATCTAGGCCATATACTATGCTTAGTGTTTGCATGTGTGCTCGATTCCAAGCGGCACCAAAGGAATCGCATCACTTAGCTGTGAAGCGAATTCTTCGATATTTGGCTTACACCCCAACACTAGGATTATGGTATCCAAAGGGCTCAAGGTTTGATCTGGTTGGATTCTCGGATGCTGATTATGCTGGTGACAAAGTGGATCACAAGTCTACATCAGGCACATGTCATTTTCTCGGTCGATCACTTGTCTGTTGGTCTTCAAAGAAGCAGAACTGTGTGTCACTCTCAACTGCTGAATCTGAATACATTGCTGCTGGATCTTGTTGTGCTCAGCTTCTGTGGATGAAGCAAACTCTCAAGGAATATGGCATCGATCTGAAGCAAGTCCCTCTCTTCTGCGACAACAACAGTGCCATCAAGATTGCCAACAATGTAGTCCAGCATTCGAAGAAAAAGCACATTGAAATACGTCATCAATTTCTCAGAGATCATGTTATGAAGAAAGATATAGATATCATGCACGTCAACACTGAAGAGCAACTGGCAGATATCTTCACAAAGCCCTTGGACGAGAAAAGGTTTTGCAAGTTACGGTGTGAGCTAAATATCTTGGAATTCTCGAATGTCCTGTGATCAGGCACACATCCTAACACTTATGCATGTTGATGACTTAGATGTGCAACACACAAAGTAATGTATATCTTCAATCAATGAAGATTTACACTCTGAGTGTGAATACATTAACATGGAATTTGATTTCGGAGTGCCACGATAATTGTGCGCCATGTCTGGGTCTAATACTTCCTATACGGTGGATAACGCCACCACCAAATTTCTCTATTTGAAGTGTTTCACTCATGGCGTTATTTTGCAAAGATTTCGCATTTGGTTTGTCTTCAGTTTCATTTTATCTTCGTGATTTTTCTGCGCTATAGTGATTTGATTGCATATATATATATATATATATATATATATATATATATATATATATATATATATACTAGCATTCTGTCCTCTACAGCATTCACTTATAGCTATGTCTTCACTGTTGAATCTTTTGAACTAAGTGAATGTGATCGGACCCTAATCTCTCATTACTTACTATCTCAAACTCTATCTGTCCAAATCATATGCATTCTATTGAAACTGTCGAATGTCTTCTCTGCATCCTTGTCAGCAGAAGACACAGAGACAAACATCAAGTTCTATTTAAATGAATCATCTTAATTGTCGATATCCGGAGAAGCCGGAACGAACATCCGACATACTTGGCGGGCGTGGGAACGTGGGACAATTCTAAATATATTGCATGCTTGCCACGTACCCCACGGATATGAACAAACAGGGGCACCTGCGTAATTGCGCTGTGTTGCAAACCTACTTATAAATATGTGTCCCCTGCGGCAAAGAAATCCTTCTTCCACCTCTCCACCTCCGTCAAAACCCTAGCGCCACCGCTAGCTCTCGACGACGCCGGCAACGAAGCGCTTAGCTACCGCGACTTCTCCGACGCCGTCCTCACGCCGGCCGCGGACATCTTTCTCTCCGCCGTCGCCGTAGGTGTCCTCCGTTGCCAAGTTAGGGCACAGTGGGCTGAACTGCTCGGTCTCTCATTCTTCCCATCTAGCAGTTCTTCGTGCGGTAATTATAACTCTATTTTTACCACCTTTTTGATCTTCATAGATTCATCCTACTTACCGAAAGTGGTTTCTGCCTACTAAATGTTAGATCTATTCTATCTGCATGTCATAATGCCTAGTCTATTCACTTAGATTTCCTATCTAGTTTGATTCCTCACTTGTACTTATTCACGGATTGGTACAAATATGGAACCAACTCACCACATATAAGTGAATGTCTTTGCATCATGAGGTCAATGACTTCAAACCTATTTATCTTCAAAATCTTCTGAGAATGCATATGACCTCTTCCCCTTCCCTCGCATCTCTAATGCTGTCACAGGTACATGTCCGTGGGAGAATCCCTTGGTTCTCATAGTCTGCATTCGTTTGCAGAATACTTACAGCATCATATCAATTCTCCTGAAGCCAGTTCCTGCTTGACCAGCAAGCATAAATCTCTGAAGCCTCTGAACGTATTGAAGCCATTCAGCTTGAAGTTCATGGCTGCAGAAAAATAAGCAAGGAAGGGTGGCAGAGAGCGCAGAGGAGGAACATCCAAAGATCTGCCTGATGACCTAGCAGAACTGTACAAGACAGACCCTGAAGAGACTTATCATCAGCGCAAGACATGAATCCAATGGGTTCGACGCTATTGGGCTGAAGAATGGTTCAAGTACAAGTTCGTCAACAAGGAATATGCAGAGAAAAATGCTATCAAGAGTCCTTGGGGCGATATTCTCTATTGATGCCTTCAACCCAAGAACAGAGCTGAAGCCATTGAGCAAGAATTCTATCCTTGCATGGTCTGTGGACCACAGCCTGAAGAAGCCGACCCATCATCATTACTCTGGTGTCGCGACGACAATCTCTTCAAGCGCAACTTCTAGTTTGTTGTGGCTTCGGCAAAGGAAAACAAGAAGTCATGGGGGTTGGACTTCAATCCTGGTCCCTCTGCTCCCCGTGAGGATGGGACTCATGAAGCTGAAGAGAATAGAATTGGCCCCTTTGCAAACCTTGATGGCCTCATCTCCTACATCTTGGTACAAGGTGCCAAAGTGGATCATTCTAACAATGAGGCTGATTCTGATGAAGCCCCAGCTCCTCCTTCGAAGCCACAGAAGCAAAAGAAGCTAAAGGCTTCTAAACCCGTACCACCAAAAGCTTCTCGTGCGAAGCCATTGGCCACTGCACCTCCTGAAGCCAGTATGCAGTCTGAAGATCAATCTCGTATCTCCAAGAGGACGGAGAAGAAAAAGCAACTTGTCAGGCATGCTGATCATGCTCTGACTCCTGCTGCTATTCTGCGTGAAGAACCCATTGATCTATCAAGTGATGAAGATCTTGCGGATGATGCTCTTGAGCAGCTGATAAAGAGCAAGGAAGAAGCAGAAATCTTCAGCAATTTGCCTCTGTTTGATGTGGCCATCATCCACAATTTCATTGATGAGTGGTTCGACACCCCAAATGTCAGCTTTGAAGATTTACAGCTTCCAATTGGCCTCAGCATCTCTTTCAATGGCGCCATTGCTTCTGAGCTGGCTCTCGCTCAGAGAATCGTTGAGCTCAAGCACAAGATTGATTATGAGAAGGCTCAATTCAAAAAGCATGTGGCCAAGCTAAGTGTTCAAGACGTCAGAAACTTTAAGGTCATGCTGCATGAGCTTAAAGAAGCTTTTCAGAAGAAGCGCCAAGAAGCTCAAGGCTCTCGTGAGCGCATGAAGAGTTTGGCTAATAAGTGTGTGCTTGCCTACAATGAGGCTGAGAAGCGCAAGTCACTTGGCCGTCCTGGCATTGACCCCAGAATGGCTGCAAAGAAAAAGAAGAAGTTTTCTGCTGATCAGCCTGCACCTTCAAGCCAAGAAGCTGCACGTATTATCTTCCCAAGTAGCATGACTGGCTCGAAGCCAAAGGTCACCACAACCGCTTCTGAACAGAAGAAAACGAGGGCTGCAGAGGCAGAAGCTCGAAAGAGGAAGAATACCGAAGCCTCTGATGCCACTCCCTCCAAGAAGAAGCGCAAGACCAAGAAGAATCGGGCTGCTTCCACAGAGCCCCTTTTTGTTGAACCCCTCTCAATGATTCATCCTGCATCTGCATCCCAAGAACTTCACACGACTGTGCATGAGCCTGCTTCCACAGAGGCTCCTGAAGCTGAAGATATTCCAGCAGCTGAACCCACCGCTGCTGAAGACATTGGTCATCATGACAATGTTGAATATGATGAAGTTCTTCCTCAGATCGAATACAATGTGGTATCATCGCCTGTTCGTACGAACAGTGAACTCATCAGCATTAGTCGTCCTCTGACGCCAATTGCACATGATGATTCATGGGCTGATCGCCGCAAGAACAAGACTCCCCCAGTACTCCCCTACAACAACAGCAAGCTACCCCCAACGTGCAAGAAGAGGATGAAGACTTTCAGGCGCAGCCAACTCCATCTCCTAAAGTGAAGCCAACTCTTCGCAGGCTTCGCAGAGGACAAAGGCCTGAAGTCCCTCTGTCGAGCGTTCCAGAAGGAGAAGTGCAACGTTCACCTGTTGCATGGCAAGTACTTTCTGAACCTGCTCCAACTGTGAATGTCTCCGAGTCTGAAGCACATGCTGTTGAAGACAATCCGGCTGCATCAGCCGATGAAGAGTGTCAAGAAGAACGTGTCTCTACTCCCCCCATTCAAGAAGAGGAAGTTCATGATCTGAACGTGTCTGTGTCTGACCCTCCAGCTCCTCAAGTGGAGGTTGAAAATGTTGAAGCTACCACCACCAATGATAATGAAGCCAATGACACTGTCTTGGCTGAAGCTAATGTGGAGCTTGCACCAACCAGTGTGCCTGAAGCTAATGCGGCCACTGTACCTGAAGCTGGTGAGGCAACTGCTCTAGAAGCACCTGTTATACAACCTGAAGCCTCGGCTGCTGTCACTGCTCCTGTTCCAGCCCCAAGGCCCTACACAATTGAGCAAGCATATAACCAAGGAGAGCTAACAACAGTCAGATGGCCCGTTCTGGTTCCTCCGCCAAATGTCTCTGGTCCTCAATTTGACTATCATGTTGAGCATAGGCCTCAAATCCAGAAGCCCAAGCCAAGACTGCCACGGTTTCTAGGTACTGCAAACTCACCAGGGTCCTTCAATGCTAATGGCTTCAAGAGCCACAACACATTCTTTGACAGCTCGAAGAACCCCTACTCCAAGCCAAGAATATCATCAGATAGGTTCTGGAGCTATCAACAGAGAAGCTATTGCTCATGTGTGTTATATGATCAAGGGCACACTTTCCCTCATATGCGCCTTGACACTGAAGCCATTGCTGGACTGCCATGCTTAGAAGAAGCACTTGATTGCTTTCGTAATGCTGGTCTGCTCCACTTTGTGACAGACAAAGAACATTGGAATGAAGAGCTATTGCTTCAATTCTATGCCACTCTGCACATTCGCGGCTACAACAGAGACATCAAGACATGGGTTCTCGAGTGGATGACTGGAAATGTTCATCATGAAGCCAAAGCTATGGATATCATCGAGCTTACAGGCCTGTCAACTCTGGGAGAACTCTATGAACCTGGCTGTCAACATCATCGCAATGCCCTGGAAAGCATCTTTCATAGGCCTGAACCCAATATGAGTCAGATGCTGAGCATGATGAAGCCTTTGCCCCGTGATGCTGAATATCCAACAGAGTTCTTTGTTGAAGACCTTGAGTATCTGCCACACACCATATATCACATCATCAGGCGCACTCTATGGCCTATCAAAGGACACTCATCAGCGGCCAAGCTTGAAGGAGCTATGAAGACTTTGGTCTTCTACATTTACAATGGCATCAGCTTCAATGCACAAGATTTCTTCATCAGACAACTGGCTGCCTCTCTGATCTCTTTGGTCTGAAGTTTTATGCTCCATGGGTCATGCGCCTCATAAAGCGACACTCTACTGTCAACTATCAACCTTCTCCTTGCAATCATGTGATTTTTCTACCTGAGGTTGATATGTCAGTTGAAGCTATATATCCTGACCCTTCCAAGAAGCCTCTTTGTCTTCAGAATGCCGACACTCTACTGAACCCATTGAAGGTGTTCAAGCAGCAACACGAATCTATCCATCTGCTGGTAACACTCGTCTGCCTCACAGAGTGCCCACTGAAGCCACTGAAAGCACCATTGCCCAAAGGCTTCGCAAGCGTTCTCGCATTCTAAATAACCGAGAACTTCTTGTGGCCCTTCATCAGAAACAAGATAAGCATCATTTCTGGCTCAAGAGACAGATGCAAAGCATCTTGGTGGATGTCAATCGCATTCGCAACCTTGCCACCAAGAATGCCTTTGTTGCTCATGAAAATTCTCGGCGATCATGGAAGAGTTTGACCCTGCTTAGTGCTGAAGCAGATCTTCAAGACGATGGCTTCAATGAAAGATTTCAGTTTGACTCCACTCCTCCACGGAATGCTGTCTTACAAACAACTCCATCTCTTGAAGACTCTGAATATTCCTCCTCCGCGGCAATAGTTAATGCCAGAGTGATCGATGATGAAGATGACGCTACTTCACCACCTCCAACTACTGCACGCATCGACACTGCACCAAGTTCCTCTGCACCGCCACCCAACGACAACAACCCTGCTGCTTCACCTACTCATCAAGAAGACGAGTAGATGCTCTATGTCTTCAAACCTTTTTTGTCATTACTGACAAAACGGGGAGAAGCGTATGAGCTGATAGTCTTCAAGCGGGTTCATATGGGCGGTTGCATTATATTTTGCTGCGTGCTTACAACTCTTGCATTTTGATACATTTGGTTCTTTGAGTTGTAACACCTAAACTTGATGGTCGTCTGCTACTTCTGCTACGTGTTTGCTTTACTCTGATGCGATGATAACTTCTGCACTTAGATCATCCTGCAGACGTCCATTTTTCATTATGCATGTCATTCTACTTGTTATATCATTTCATGCATGATGAATTATCTTCATAAGTTGAAGTGGATCTCCATAAGTACAACCTGCCATGTGCATTTGCAATCCAAAAGCAAATTATTAATATGCACATCTTTAGGGGGAGCCCTTGCTACTTATGAAGACAATTCCTATCCTTACAATTTCACATACTTTATCCCCGTTGAAAACTTCAACCAGTTTGTCATCAATCACCAAAAAGGGGGAGATTTTAAGTGCATCTAGTGCCACCCCTAGTTGGTTTTGGAGTATTGACGACAAAGTTGGTTGAGGGACTAATGCGTTTGTGAGAATTGCAGGATAACGCAGGTAGTGTCCCTCATTGATTAGGTTTACCTACCGGAGATGACCCCTAAAAATGTATGAAGACATTGAAGACAATGGTGGTATGAGAAGATATTCATATTGAAGACTATGACATGAGAAGACATTACGTGAAGACAATGGGGCGCGAAGACTGTGTGGTTTCGTCGTTTCCTTTCTTCTTTGTTGAGTCATAGGAACCACCGTAATGTTAAGTGGGGTCCAAGTGAACTAAGTCAGAGTGACTGAAGTGATGCTCAACCCAAATCCTATGTCTTCAAGCGAAGACAATGAGAGCAAATCTTATCCAGAGTTGGATGAGTCAGCTTTGCTTGTAGCCCAAGTAAAGTTGCCGTGTGTGTTTGAATTCTGACCGTTGGAACACGTGTCAGTTCCTTAGTGACCAAGGGTCATTTCGGACAAGTCAGGTCGGGTTGCCTAGTGGCTATAAATAGCCCACCCCCTACACCATAAATTGGTGGCTGCTTAGAGTTTGTATACGGCTTTTGTCATTTGAGAGCAACCCACCTCGAAGCATTTGACAGAGAGAAATCCTTGCGAGGACAAAGCCCAAACACCCAGAGCCAAAGAGTGTTAGGCATCACTGAAGTCTTTCTGTCTGTGTGACCTGAAGACTTATTACACTTGAGGACTATGTATCCTCCAACCGGTTAGGCGTCGCGTTCTGAGCATCCAAGAGTCATTGTGGATTGCCGAGTTAACGAAGTCTGTGAAGGTTTGGAAGTCTCCCTTGAAGACTTACCAGAGTGATTGGGCGAGGACTAAGTGACCTTAGCTCAAGGGGAATAAGGTGAAGACACGGTCTTCTGAGTTAAATCTCAGCCTCCCTAACCAGACGTACAGTTGTCACAGCAACTGGAACTGGTCCAACAAATCATGTGTCCTCAACAAGCAACTGGTTCTATCTCTTCCCTCTTTTACTTTGAGTTTGTCTTCGTGAAGTCATTGCTTATTGTTTTATCCGATTGACTTCATTGCATGACTACTATTATTGATTGGCTTCATACTATCTTCCATCCTGATCCTACTACCTAGCTGCTATTAATCTTCAAACGTTAATGCTATTGCATACTTGATTATGGCTTGCTTGTTGTAGTTTATCTTCCGCTGCATATCAATTAGGTTGTTTCTATCGTTTGTCTTCGAAACTTCCATGTTTTGAAGACTTTCCTAAAAATCGCCTATTCACCCCTCCCTCTAGTCGATAACTAGCACTTTCAACTATTTTTGGGACTAACATATTGATCCAGTGCCCAGTGCCAGTTCCTATCTGTTGCATGTTTTATGTTTTGCAGAAACCCCATATCAAACGGAGTCTAAACGGGATAAAAACAGACAGAGAATTATTTTGGAATATTTGTGATTTTTGGGAAGTAAAATCAACGCGAGACGGTGCCCGAGGGGGCCAGAAGATAGGGGGCGCGCCCCAGGGAGGCAGGCGTGCCCTAGACTCTCCTCCCCCCTTAAGGCGGTTGACGCTCTTCTTTTGCAGCAAGAAAGCTAATTTTATGAGAAAGATCTGGGCGAAAGATTCACCCCAATCGGAGTTACGGATCTCCAGATATAAAAGAAACGGTGAAGGGGCAGAATCTGGTAACGCAGAAACAGAGAGAGACAGAGAGATAGATCCAATCTTGGAGGGGCTCTCGCCCCTCCCACACCATGGGAGCCAAGGACCAGAGGGGAAACCCTTCTCCCATCTAGGGAGAAGGTCAAGGAAGAAGAAGAAGAAGGGGGGCTCTCACCCCCTTGCTTCCGGTGGCGCCGGAACGCCGCCGGGGGCCATCATCATCACCGCGATCTTCACCAACAACTCCGCCATCTTCACCAACATCTCCATCACCTTCCCCCCTCTATCTACAGCATTCCACTCTCCCGCAACCT
Source organism: Triticum aestivum (assembly GCF_018294505.1). NCBI lineage: Eukaryota > Viridiplantae > Streptophyta > Magnoliopsida > Poales > Poaceae > Triticum > Triticum aestivum. The sequence continues at coordinate 85,174,324 of NC_057813.1, forward strand.
ACTGTACCCTCTACTTGAACATGGTGCTTTATGCTTCATATTATTATCCAATGATGTGTTGCCATCCTATGATGTCTGAGTAGATTTTCGTTATCCTATTGGTGGTTGATGAATTGCTATGATTGATTTAATTCGCTTGTGGTTATGTTGTTGTCCTTTGGTTCCCATCATATGAGCGCGCGCGTGGATCACACCATAGTGTTAGTTGTATGTTGATAGGACTATGTATTGGAGGGCTAGAGTGATAGAAGCTTCAACCTAACATAGAAATTGATGCATACAGGATTGAAGGGGGACCAATATATCTTAATGCTATGGTTGGGTTTTACCTTAATGAACGTTAGTAGTTGTGGATGCTTGCTAATAGTTCCAATCATAAGTGCATAAAATTCCAAGTCAGGGATGACATGCTAGCAGTGGCCTCTCCCACATAAAACTTGCTATCGGTCTAGTAAAGTAGTCAATTGCTTAGGGACAATTTCACAACTCCTACCACCACTTTGCCATACTCGCTATATTTACTTTATTGCATCTTTATCTAAACAGCACCTACTTTTTATTTATGAGTTCTTTATATTCTTGCAAACCTATCCAACAACACCTACAAAGTACTTCTAGTTTCATACTTGTTCTAGGTAAAGCGAATGTCAAGCATGCGTAGGGTCGTATCAGTGGCAGATAGGACTTGAGAGAGTATTTGTTCTACCTTTAGCTCCTCGTTGGGTTCGACACTTTTACTTATCGAAAGAGGCTACAACTATCCCGTATACTTGCGGGTTATCAGCATGGTACTGAGATTGTCCACACGCGAAACAATGATCTTGATTACCTCTGTGGGGAGCGAATTCCAGCCACTTTTTTGGCAGACGCTGCTCGGTTCTGCCATTGTTAGTGCTTGGGTTTTGGACGAGGGGGAGGCGCCTTAGCGGGGATGGAACATTGGACGAGATTATGTGTGGACAAAGATGGAGAGGCGAATATGTGCTGCGGGAAGTGGACAGGTGATGATGACTACACCACACCGCTTGACTTACGAGACACATACCAGTAGCGTAGGGTCATATCGATGCTAGACAACATGCTTGAGTGATCATAGTACTGATACTCCCTACAGTACCTACTACTATGCCCTAACTTGCTTGAGTAGAGTAGTAGTGGATTAGCACCAGAGGAGTAGTATATTCTAATCTAAAATAGTTACAAACTTCAATGCCCGAGCGTGGAACGACTACGAACCGCCATCGGTGCTAACTCAAATCCCCAGCAAACATTCGCTGGGAGACATGGTAGTTGCAAACGCCCGCGATGCAGTTACTTATAGTACGTGTGTAAGGGTGGCGGTTTTGTAAAATACTATGGCTTAAAAACAGGCCACCGTCGGATAGAAATCTGACGGTTACGTGGGATTCGCCAGGATTGAGCTCGTGCCGAACAATCGCCAGATATCATTACTAAAAAAAGGTTAAAACACCTGGAGCTATAACTTGCACCGGCTGACCACTAACAATGATACTAACATAGTTGTAAAATGGTCAAAGACCATGTCTATGTGGTATTTGGAATTATACGCAAAAAAATTTAGCAAGATGCCCGTCCATTGCACGGCACACCATCATCACCAACTCGGTTTTTTCTCTACTCCTACTCCTATAAAAGTCTCAGTTGGTGATGATGGAGGCGAGGAGGTGTGTTCAGCCGGGCATGCAGTGGATGACGCGTTACTATTCGATTTGTTATAAAAAACAAAGAAGAGTAGTAGAGATAGAGATAAGAGTAGAGATAGAGACTTAGGGAGGAGCACCATCTACTGCTTCGTGTGCTACTCCTGCGCTCCATTCGGCGGCCACAATGTCCCCTACAGCCACTCCCTCCTGTGCTCCATTCGGCGGGCGCTATTGAAATTTGGGGAGCGCTCTCTCAAGACTGCTGACAGCCACGACTTCACCGATGATGACTTCTTCCCTAACCTCGGCAACCCCTTCCTCAACGACATGGGCGACAACCTCAACACCGACGGTGCTGCTCCTGTTGCACCGTATGTGTTTCTGTCCTTCCTGTTCAAAATCGTGGTAGAATTCATGTTTCTACTCTGTATTCTACTACTGTAGATTCTATCAGTTCATCTACTATGCTAGTCCACATGATTAGCTTAATCTCTGTTATAGCCGTCATGATTTATTTTGTGCTTATTCGGATTAAATCTCGTAGTAACTTGCTCATATATTCAACTGGCGCAACGTCCCCTACAGCCACTCCCGTTTCATGGACGGCCTGGTCGATGCCTCCAAGGAGCCCTTCGTCTACTGCTATGAGTGCCCGATGCCATTTTGGGGCTCGCCAGCGGACATCGTGCATCACCTCATGGATGCGTGCAGCAGTCCCTACTGGCCCTTGGCGGAGAACATCAAGTATGAGACGTGCTACCCGTTCACCATGCCAGAGTCGCTGGAGGATCAGCGCCGCCTGCTAGTTTTGGAGGAGGACGACGGCGTCTTCCTCTTGATCGTGGGCATCGGCGAGGCCCGCGTAGGCCGCCGCCCCGTCTGTGTAGTGTGTGTTAGGGACGACGCCGCTCATGCTGACACTGACATGAGGCCGATGTACGGGTGCATGCTCACTGTTACTACCCCTCCAAGTTACGTGGGCGGTGACACCGGCTACATCAAACTAACTTGGACTCTGCCGAGCTGGGACCTTCCCACGGATGTGGACATGGAAAACACATGGTATTATTTACCCCCCAACGCAGTGCATGGGGACTCCAAGGAGGTTCACCTGGACATACACATTATCAAGTTAAATGTTGATCATTAGTCTTCGCTCAATGTAATCCACTGTTTAAGCATGTGGAGGCTTCCATGCATGATCTTGCTCTATTGGAGTATCGCGCATGAATAAAAGTGTATCCGTTTATAGTTTACTCTAGAATCTTCCATGTATGAACTTTTACTATAGTACTAGTGAAAGACTTACTATGAACCATTTCTTACATCTCCTCTGCCCCTTCCAAGTCATCCTGATTTAATCCCTCCGTCTAGGTGTATAAGGGAATGGTTAATACTTAATAGTATAGCCAACTGTTGACTATCAGAAAGTGCCATGTCATCTGTAGCCAACATGTATAACAATCGATACTCAAAAACTAATTCTTAAAGATCATTTCTTGCAAAGCACAATAAGTGTTATTTCTTCACAAGTTTTGGATGTAGGTTGAACAGTTGAACGCTTTTGTTTGCAAAAGATACCTTTTTATCTATTTCACCCGGATGTTTGTGAGCTCTAGATATGAAATAATATCCGAAGAAACCCATCGATACCCGTTACACATGAGATGACCCCCCACATCCTTAGTCAAAATAAACAACTCCCCGATCAATGCATTTCACTCTTCCGTGCAACGCACGGGCACCTTAGTACTATAGATTAGTACGACCAAAAATTGAACTAACATTATATATAGTATGATAAATGATGATGCATGTCACCTAAAATTATATCATTGAAAACTATGTTCAAATACGAATCCAATGATATAGTTTTTGTTGACATGCACTAACATTTTGTCGGTTAAATCTTCAGTCAAATTCAATGGGGGACTAATAAACCACGACGGATGTAGTACAAGTGTAGAGGGCGACGCTGCACGAGAGTCTCACCCCACTCATGGCGCGGCAGTAAAGCCGTCATATCACAAAACCCAACCACTTCCAGTAATAAGTGGCCTGGTAAAATAAACGGACAAGCAACCATCACATCCCTCCGTATTTTTTGCATTTCATCTCTCTGCATTTACTTTATCCGGTTCATCTTGCACACTCGATCCCTAGCTACTACTCCTAGTATCCCTAGCTACTACTCCTAGGGCCAGTTCTTTTGGCAGCTTAAAAAATAAGCCTTCTCTTCCCCATCTTTTCCCATAAGACTAGTCACAGTGGAGAGTAACATTAAGGCGCCTCACTCATTTATTTGGGCTTCTAAACTACTACTAGTACCTCCGTCCTGGTTTATTCGTCACCATTGTAATTTGTGGTAAATTTTGACCAAAGATTTAACTGATAAAATGTTAGTGCATGTGACATGCACAAACATGTCATTAGTTAAATTTATGATCAAAATTTGATACAGATTACAATGGGAACCAATAAACCAGGATGGAGCTAGTAGTAATGGGATTACTACTAATCTAGAAGCCTAAATGAACTAGCCCCTGGTACTCCTACTAGTAGTACTAGTACTCAAGTTGGAATTCCAATTGCACGGCACAACTTGTTAGGCAAAAATTTCGATACAGGGTGTAGGAAGCGGTTTGGGAATTAGCATGCCTTTCCGACCAGTGAGATACTCCGTACAAAGTACGACAGAGAAATAACCACAGAGAAGGAAGCTAAATGTAAACAATCAAACGAGCATTTTTGCATTTGTTTTGCATTGAATCGTTTCACAAGCTTGACTAGTGTTGTTTTTCTACTTTTACAAAAACCGCATCGTAATGTTAAAACGTGCATTTGCACGTACATAAGTAATAGTAGTACTCCCTCGATCTAGGTGTATAAAGTCTTCCCTCCTTCTTGGTCACGGTGCACAACCAAAGATGACTTATTCACCTGGACAGAGGGAGTAGCACAGTCTGCAAGCATATATAGAGAGAGACGTGTCGTGTGATAGTATATAGTAGTAAAGTTTGTGCTATATGCACCTACTTACAAAATGCGTACGGATACACAAGGTTTCCAAACTTTCCCTCTTACATACTTAATTAAGGACACTATTAATTCCCGAACGTTTAGGATTTATCATTTGCATCCAAAAACTAATGAGATCACCTTACGAAACTAAATTATACTCCTACCAAAGGCCACGGCTCTCGCAAGAGCGCTTGCGGCATGCCACGAGTGCCCTGGTGCGCGGCTGTTTCCCAGCGCACTAACACAATGTCTCTTCCTCAGCCTCGCAACTCGTGAGGTGCTGATTGGCGGCTTGCCGATGGGTGAGCGCGATCTCACCGGTGTGGTGATCCGACGCCAGTAGGTACTCCTCCTCGCTAGAAGTGTGCACCCGGTCCACGTACCGCCAAGCATAGATGAGGCGCTTGGGCCCGACTGCACTCAGGGCTTTGGCATGTGCATCCTCCGCCACCCTCACGGCCCTTGCACGAGCCTTCTGCCAAAGAGCCAATTGCCTGACTCTCTCGGACGCGACATAGACCTGCCAAGCAGCTTGCCCCGCGGCGCACTTCTCTTCCTCGGCCTTCTTCTCTGCCTCTATTTTGGCATGCTCTACCGGCGGCAAAGCCTCCCACATGGCTACATCCATTTCTTTCCAAAGATCCTCAAGGTTGGGGGGCTCGGCGGGCGGCACGGTGTTCTCCTCGTAGCGGGGAGCCGACGCGTCCTCCGACGCGCATGTTCGAGAGATTGGGAACGCCAACGCGTCCACCTCGACGCGTCGTGGCGAGGAGTGGAACACCGACGCGTCCTCCTCGACTAGTGGCGGTGAGGAACGGAACGGTGACACGTCACCGTCCGGGCGGTGCAGTGAGGGGCGCCTAGGGCTTGGGAGGGGCAATGCCATGGTGGCCGACGTGAGAGGGAGGGGGAGGAGATAGCGATGAACGTGAGCGTTCTTCCGAATGTCGTGGGAGGCGCAGTATTTATAGCGAGCAATGGCACACCTACGTAAGATATGGACTGAGCTGCACTAACTTAACTACATGTCTAGTTGCGTCACTGACATGTGGGCGAGACCCCTGTTGGGCCCATATGTCAGTGACCCAATGCACCTGCAGTTAAGTAACTGAAGCAGCGTCCCAGAAGATATGTTGTGTGATTAACGTAACAGCTACATGGGATATTTGTTGGATTAAATTACGGGGGAGGGAAGGGGTGAAAATATTGCTAGTCACAACGGATTGGACGAGCGTGGGGGGAGGAGAGTCATGCATATAGATTTTTTCCGCACGGGGTGGAGTGGTGGGACCGCTAGAGCGAGGAGAGCCTAGCAGGCATATTATTGTTTCCACACATGGAGAGGAAAAGATTTGTAGACGAACGGGCTTCCTGTAGGTATGGGGAATGGTGCATAATAAGTCATCTTGCATGCCGGGCTAGGTATAGTCTCAAGTCATTAAAAACATACACGCCCCACACATGTTCATATTCCAAGGTGCACTAAATTATTGCTTGCGATGATTAAGGCTAGCCATAATGGTGGTATCTTAGCTGGTATCATGCACACGGGAATAGCAAACATGCTGATGTGGCAAAGAATTAAAGAAGACAGGGGTGTTAGAGTAACTAGTGTTCATGCATGCATTGGTAAACACATTTTTTTGTGAAGAGCGACAACATTAGTTGAGTACTTTTGCAGACTACAAAAACTATTCCACTGCCTCTGTCTTGCTAAGAGTAGGTGAAATTTTTGAATCGAGCCCTTTAAACTAGAAGGGAGGTAGTAGTACTCTAATAGCTAACCTTGTGGTGATGACAAGATAGGACATGGCATGCACCTGGACGGAGGAACTAGTCTGCATTGTCCATTTAAGTTTTGTCTGAATTCAATGTACCTCTACTTTGACCAGACTTATAGAAAAATGTATCAACATTCACAATGTCAAATCAATATTTTTATACTCATTATAAATTGTAGTTCTTATACTCATTATAATTAGTATTGTAGATATTGATATTTTTAGTATAAATTTGGTCAAACACTTTGCAAACGGTTGACGGAAGTAAAAAGGACCAGAGGGAGTATCATGCATGCGGAGTAGGCAAAAATAATTGCTCATTTATAGCCGGTCAAAGTCTCAAAGGGCACGACCGCGCGAGGGGGGCGAAGGTCATGGGAGGCACGACGGTTGACGGAATTAAGTGAAGTTACATCCATGCGCCGGCATGTCATGCGAACAGGCAGAAGCTATACCGTCAGGCCTACGATATGGGTGTAGTAAACATGACATCTAGTGGGTCCCGCATAGTTCTCGAGAACTCTTTGGGGGCTTGCAGCCGTTTATCCACCGGGCAAGCCAGCAACCCCACGTCGTTCGCACGGCCTACTCGTCCCTGTCTTCTACTAGTATAGTACCTTACAACGGTTCGCTCCCAGTCGTCCCGTCCTTTCACATTAAACTAGTTAAACTTCATCCTAACCCTCCTCCAAAATCCATGGCCTCCCAAATCTCCATGGTTGCCACTGAGTACCACGTTAGAGCCATCACTGGCGATGAGTTCATCATCATCTACACACCTGGATCCGCGACGGTGAAAGCATGCCTTGCTCGCTTCCTATGCATGTTCAACATTTCAACGGATGAGTGGGTCGCTGGGCTAGATGTTGAGTACACCACAGTCCTGGAAAGAGAGAAGAATCTAAAGGAGGCAAAGAGGAAAGCCCACCGTGATCCAGGTTTGTGTACATAATGTGTTCTTGGTCTACCACATATGCCATGCCGACGTTGAGTGCGAGGATTTTAAGAACTTCCTCAAGGACAAAAGAGTGAAATTTGTTACTGCAGACTTTAGGAACGACAGGGATGTCCTGGGTCGTATAGGCCTCGTTGTAGGCCAGCCCTTCGACCTCTAGAAGGCAAGCCTGGTGTCCTCCTCTCAGCCTTCAATGCTAACGCTGGCAGCAGCCATGATTGATCCTTTGTACGCTAAACAGAAGAAACCTCACCACGAGTTTCATCATGCATGGGAGTCGAAGACATTAGATGAAGATCACATCCTGTACACAGCAATGGATGCCTACCTTTATTTAAATATCTACAAGGATTGGATGAAGAAGCAGAGCCCAGTGTCTGGTTCAAGCAAAGAAGCATCGGCGAAGAGGAAGAGGAAGAGGGACGAGGACGAAGTCGAGGACGTGGACTCTGACTCCGAGTAGGTGGCAGTGCCGTCGCTCATGCTGGTTCTACTGCAGTGTCAAGCGGACTAGTTTCTTAGTTTATTTTCAAGGGTGTGTTGTGTTGAGGCCCCAACAGAACTATGTTTATGTTCTTTCTCGTTATTTGAACTCTTTAGTACGTACAGTACTACTAGTACTATGTCTTACTACCATTCTTCTTGCAGTTGGTACTAGTGCTCGTATCTTCGTGTTCCTATTGTACTTAATATGTTCGTATTAGTAGTATAATTTGGGTCAGTCGATTTGTGAAAGAAGTTCGACGGAGCGAAGGAAGAAGACGGTAGAGAAGCTACCCCAGTATCTATATTAGGATGGCAGGGTGCCCATGATCTATCTTATGAGTGTTGGCGGTGGAATGCAATTCGCCGAGAAAAAATTGCATCGTGCCTGGGGTTAAACGGATGGCGGGGATGGGGGGAGCATGGCGTTGGCAGGCGGTTTAGGGGAGGGCGGGGTGGCGGCGGCAAGTGGTTAGGCGTGTGGCGGCTGAGAAGATGAACCGTACATCAATTTTGGAGGTTGAAGAAGCCCTTCTAGCCATCCATGTTGCATCAAACGGCTCACAAGAGTCGACTGACCCAAATTGCTCCTTCAGATTGTAGGATCCACGTGGCATTCGAGGTCTCGAAGGTAGATTCTGTGTCCGTGCCTGGTTTGTAGGCTCGACGCACGCGCGACCAGCTTCCGCCACGACAGCCACCATGCGCGCCTCCTCCGCGTAGGCGGAGACAACAATGACACGCTAGTTTCTCCTCGCGGCGTGCTGGAGCATGCGCTCGTCCTCCTTTTCGTATGCTGCGTGCATAGGCACGGCTCCACCAGCTGCTCACATGCTTGGCAGTGCGGCGGCATCACGAGGTGGGACTGCAGACGATGTGAGCGGGCGAGCCTTTGGCTTCATGGCACAGGGATGGCGGCGACACGATGGTGATGGGCGAGAAATTGTTGGCCGGAGCAGGCGGGCGCCAGCATGCGCAACGGCGGCGGTAGCATATTGATGAGTGCGCGTATGGGAGTTTAGTTTAGTTTTATATAGGGTTGGTCAAACTTAAAAGAAAACCGTACTAGTACACGTAAACATTAGACTTAGGCAGCGCTTTTATTAGTTGACATAGCCACGATACGGAATCCTGTGCAAGTGCATGAACCGTGGCCGCGTGGTGGATCGAAGGGTGCATCATCACCGTGTCGTGCTCGAAGGACATCCACTGAACCTTTTTGTGTGTGTGAAAACAATCCCCGAATATTACTCAACTTTTTTTCCTGGAAAAGTTCTTGACACTACAATATTTCCATATATTTGAATTTAGCTCCAGTTCGTGTTTATTTGGATTTGGACGTTTTAGGTGCGCCCTAGTTTTTTTAATACTGATTTTGTGTGTGTGACTAAGAGAGAACGTGTGTATGTGTCCATATGTGTGATGTGGTGGAAGGGCAATGTGGAGACGGTGTGCGTCTGATAGAGACATAGAGAGGTGTGAATGTGCAAATGGTCATGCATGAGTGAGACATAGACAGATGCTGATACGTTGTGTATACATGAGAGAACGGTCTTCTATTTTCCTTGTGTGTGTGTGTGAGAGAGAGAGAGAGAGAGAGAGAGAGAGAGAGGAGAATCCATAAAACAACAACCATCTCTCTCGATTCGTCCATCCCTCGCATGATCGCATGTAACACATGCATCAACGCGCACATTTTGACACCCTCACCCGGCCCCTGCCCACCTCAAGGCCCGCACAATCTCTTCGTGAATACCCTGTTTAGCATGTCGCTTTCTGTCACATACACACACATTTCTCTCCTTAGGTTTGTTTTCTCTCAATATATGACACACACACACACACAGCACAACACAGCATAGCACACACACACACCCTCCCCTCAGCACACAATTCATCCCCATCCAAGGTTATATGGCGACCACTCTCGCTTGTGCTTCTCTGCACCCTGGCATGCACAACACCTCAATCTTCAAAGAGGCCATCGAGGAGATCAAAGATGGCGACCACACTGCGCTAGAGAATGCGGGGCCATTTGGAAGCAGGATGATGTGACGACGGCTGACCGACTCCTCCCCCACCCTCTCTCTCTCGCACAAAATTACCTATCCCTCTCTCCCCCGCACAAAATTATAAATCCCTCAATCCACAATATCCTTCCCCTCTCGTCCATGTTTTTCCAGCTCTCTCATCAAACATGTTGTCTCTTCTCCTTCCACGTGTACAGAATCCGGATACACACCCATCTCACGTATATTACATGTCTCCCTCTTTCTCACAGACCTAACTTCTTCTTCTCTCTTTCTCTCTCTCTCTCTCTATCTATCTATCTATCTATCTATCTATCTATCTATCTATCTATCTATCTATCTATCTCATTGGGTTTGTCTCCTACTCTCTCGTCCACATACATACAATCTTTCCCGCCCTATCTGCTCCATCTTCGCAAGCTCTCTCTACACGTTCCATTCACACATTGGGATATGTTCCAAATTTTGCTTTTATAATGGCTGATGTAGAGTTATGGTTGGTTTGTTGCATCCTACAAATTAATAACTAAGAAATGCATTTAGATTCTCATTTGACTGGAATTATGTGAGTTTGAGCATGTTGTGAAGTACTATAGACCTCGTATACATCTTGGAATTCGACAATGATTTTAACTATTGAATTGTATAGACCACTACATTCGAAGTCAGTAGCCTAATATATTTATTTCACAATTTCAACAAATGATTAGTTCACTATACACTAAGAAAACAAATGTGTACTCCCTCCGTTTTTATTTTAGTCCCCGTATTAGCATCGGTCAAAGTCAAGTTTTGTAAACTCTCAGAAAGTTTATAAGAAAATATTAACATATACAATAACAAATAAATACCATTAGATTCATTATTGAATGTACTTTCACATCATACATATTTGTTATGGTAAATATTTATATTTTTCTATAAACTTGGTCAAACTTTAGGAAGTTTGACTTTGGTCAAACCTAATATGCAGAGTTTACTAGTACTACTCGCTAGTTGCTTAGCCGAATCACCCAACACGCCACACGGGGAGTTCAGTGTCACAAAATTTAGAGGTCGGCGGGAAAATCTCCCACAACCCTGATTCGAGTAGTGGGAAGTTACCATCATAGCCTTCGGAACAGGCCTATGGATGACGCTTGGTAGGGGGCTGTTTTCGTAACTTCAGGTTCACCCTACCCAGCCAACACCACCCCGGCACCCAAAGTAGTACACCTAAATACTCCCCATTTTCTATCCCCACCACAAAATAGACTTCTCCACGGCACCGCAGCCTTCGTGCTCCTCCCCTTCTACATCGGCGCACTTGTCTACCGCAGCGCATCTGCCTCATCGACGACCTCGTACGCCGCACTGGAGCCGGCCCACGATTGTTGTCGTACACGGAGCATCTTCCCCGGCACCGTCTTCCACAGTCTCAGATCTGCTTCCGGAAGCCGACTCCAAGCACAGAAGCACCACCGTCATGGACAATGAACTGACTCCCGTTGCCGACCATGACTCACAGAGGCTGCCCTGAGCATCGTTCTCCTCCTCGATTGGTAACGTGTGTATTGAATCACTTAGCAGCACATGTGCAGTTAAAAATTTGTTCATACCTACCCTTCAAATTTCTTGGGTGCTATTGTTCCCGTAAAAGTAATTGGTTATAGTCTCCATTGTCCAACAGAATATCAGCTTGTAATTGTGCGTCACTCTTGTAGCGCGCTGTGCTTGGGTAGGTTTTTCATCTGCAACCAATAGTGTGGCAAATGATGGAAAGTTTTTTAGAACTAGCAAGATGCCCATGCGTTGCACGCATCAAGATGCATTTGTATGAGTAGTTTATCTTGTGGGAGAAAAGGATGAACGAGGGAAGGCCTTATTTGCAAATCTGGAGATGGGTGTGGGTATCTTTTTGCAAAATTCCCATTGTTTCCTTCCTATCTGTCAGATATAAATCGGACGGCCTATATTGCAGGATGGCAGGCACACCATCATCACCAACTCTGTTCTTTTATAAGAAAATAAGTATAGAGAAAAAAAGTAGACAATAGAGAAGTAGAGATAAATATAAATATTAAATATAAAACAAATATAACAGTAGATAAGAGAGTAGAGATAGCAGAGAAGTCAGGAAAGGATCGCGCACGCGCGGGAAAAAGCGGTCAGGCGTGCGCTAGTTTTGGCGCGCGGCGTCCGTCACGCTTTATAAAATCCAACGCCCTCCCACCGCTTTGTGCCTTGCCATCGCTCTCTCCCCACTTTGTGCCTCGCCACCGCTCTCTCCCCGCTCTTTCTCGCCTCGCCGCCGCCGCGCTACCATGTCGCCGCGTAGCCGGGAAACTTGGGGATATCGTGGCATCCGCGCGCGCCCCTCCGGCGGCTTCTCCGCCAAGATCCGGTTCTGCGGGATGCGCCTCGGCCTCGTCAATTTCGACACCGCGAATGAGGCCACCCGCGCGTACGACGCGGCGGTGTGGCACCTCCGGTGGCCTCATAGAACATTGAACTTCCCCAACATGCCGACGCGGGAGCGGGCGTAGGAGCTCGCGCCTCTGTTGCAGCTTATCACCGACGAGGATCGTTGCGACCACCGGAGGTGGGAGCACCATCTCGGCATCGCCGAGATGGACGAGGAAGCCATGGCGTTGTGGCGCCAACGCTTCTTGCAGGACATCATCAACGAGCGCGAGTTCTACACGCAAAGGAGGGCAGAGAGGGATAAGAGGAGGGCGGAGTGAGCCGGCTATCGCGAGAACAAGCATAGGCAAAAAGCGGACGCTCAATTCAACATGAGGCTAGGAGCAGCATCACCTTGGGAATCCGATGATGATTGATATCTTCACGCCTACAGTCAGACATCAGAGAAGGACATCACCGAGGAGGAGTAGTTGAATTATCTATTTTTTTATCTATCTATGCTGAGAAAAATCCTCTACTCTCTAGTCTCTACTCTCTATCTCTACTTCTCGATCTCAGCACTATAAACGCTTTTTTAAAGCGCCACACATTGCAATTCTGTTGGAGATGCTCTAACATGGAAGACGAGTGCTTTAATGTTGCCCACAAGATGCACGAGTATTACTATTAGTATATTTTTCTTTCCATGCTAAGATTTTAAAACCACAAGTGCGAACATGCAGAGGAGCAATGAAGACCAAACATGGGATATTGGGGACATCTTCAAGGAGCATGGCAAGTTAAAGAGGAGTTGCACCGAACCTGTAAAACGAGCTTTGGTAAGTAACACCCTTTCAATTACTTTTGCTTAGCCTCGTGTTCTTCGATGTGTATATGTTGTAGTTTCTGTTTCTCTTAGGCCTCATGTTCTTCGATGTGTAATAAGAAGAGTCTTAAAGGCTTTCATTTTTAGCTTGATGTAGGAAGTGGGTGTTCTCACCTTGTAGTCTATTTTTATATTATTTTTCCCTTTTGAATTCACTTCTCCGAGTTCTGTTTATTTGGCTTCTACTAAATGGATCTGGGTTGCTTTGAGTATTGATCTAAAAAATAAGTAACTTCATGTCAGGATGCAGTTCCGGCGAGGAGGGAAGTATAGTCAACCTCGAGATCATGTTTCCAAAATGAGGCTGGATTACACACAAGGTGCCAGTTCCCTATGATGATGGATTAGACACAAGGTGCAAATTCCCAGATGATGCTGGATTACACACAAGCCAGGTGGAGCTGTCAGCTGTTCGTGTCCTCGTGGCTCTAGTAAAGGCTGAAAGAAAGCGTGCAGCAACCCTTGAGAATGTAGCGGAGTTCCTGAAGAAGTGTAAAGAGCAATCAGATGCTCTCTTCACCCAAGACAAAGAAGAGATGGAAGAAGCTAGAAATAAGCTAGCAGAGGCAGAGCAGGCTAGGCATCTCCTGCTATCTAAAATTGTTGTCAATTCAAAATTTCCTTCATAATTGCTAGGTTCAAATGTTTATCCAGTCAGCATGCCTGTTGTGATATCCGTGCATCTACTAATGTAGCACAAAATATATTTTTCGGGTCATGTAATAACAACAATTACGTTGCAAACAATAACACACGAAGCATTGGACATGGTATAGTTCACGCGCAAGCCCGACATTCCAAGTTCAACATCCACATCAAACTCATGTTCACAGATATCTGCACATTCACACATAATGTCCACAACCATGATTCACTTCAAAGCCAAAAAAAATGTGAGGAGAGTTATAAATAAAGAAAAACCTCTAGTTCCTGCTACCAGTGCGAGCACAACAAGTCAAGACCATGCGTAATTAATTATATTTTGGTCATTTTTGTGTTCTAAAATGCCGGCCGGCTCGCGGAAGGACGTGTTGCTGGCACACGCACGGATTCAATGAAGGCAGGCGGGGCAGTCTGAAGCCGGTTGCATGTGGCGAGGAGGCGTGTTCAGCCGGGCCTACAGCGAGTGGGGCCCTCTTGGTCGGCGCGCCGGTTCAATGCCTGCGCTATGAGAGGTCGCGTCCGTGTCAGAGCAATCACTCCCTCTAGTCCTTTTTTGTTTGGGTATAACGAAATCTTGTTTTCCATTCACATTTTACAAGTAAAATTCGTGGACAAACTTTGACCCAAAATACGATGGGGACTAGTAAACCAGAATGGAGGTAGTAGTTTTTTTTAATCAAAGAAGGGTTTCCCCCTTCCGATATTCATTACTGAAAACCAGCATCTAAATCTAAACCATAGTATTTGCCCTAGAACTACCAGGTTCAACATCTAGGAACATAAACCCATACAACCATATGCCAAGGAGGTACGTAGTACTATGAATTCCATTTTCGCTCCATACAAATCGTTCTAAAAACTACTTAGTACTTATTACGCGCCATTAAAAATCGGAACTCTTAACCCCGCTAAAAAATGATATTTTAAACGTGGCTATTCGATCTGTGGCAACTGGCGAGCCACCGCCTCCAAGTCGTTCACCTGTGGTCCCGACCATCAACTCCTACGGATCAAATTATCACGCGAACTGACTAATCCTACAAAGGTACCCATTAATGCAACAATCGTGCACCTAGGGTTTTAGGGTTTATTTGTTAATGTTGCCTTTATGTAACACTCATGTGTGCGAGATAGCGAGAGACCAACTGTGTGCGTGCGCCTTTCTCTTCGTATATGTACTCCACCGTTTGTCTGGTGTCCAAAAAATTATAATAACTACTAGCAATGTGCCAATGCGTTTCCACACGATCAAAGTAGATTAATACATATTCACCGATTTGATAGAAAAAAGTCTAGTTTTGAAATACGTATATCACTAACAATATGTTATGTTTCACTCGAAATATATTCCTTTGGCGGTTTTGATGAGATAAGGGAGGAATGTTGTTGGTTTCAAGATTCGAGAAGTGATATATGTCTAATTTCTACTCTTACTAGCAAGATGCCCGTGCGTTGCACGGAACATCAAGATCTTGTGGGAGAAAAGGATGAATGAGGGAAGGCCTTATCTGCAAATGTGGAGAGGAGTGCGGGTAAATTGCCATAGTTTCCTTCCTACCCGTCAGATATAAATCAGACGGCCTACATTGCAGGATGGCAAGCCCACCATCATCACCAACTCTGTTTTTTATCCTTACTCTTATAAAAATCATAGTCGATGATGATTGCATGCCTGCCATCCTGCAATATAGGCCGTCCGATCTATATCTGACGGATAGGAAGGAAACTATGGCAATTTTGCAAAAAGATACCGAGACCCCTCTCCACATTTGCAAATAAGGCCTCCCCTTGTTCATCCTTTTCTCCCACAAGATAAACTACTCATACAAATGCATCTTGATGTTCCATGCAACGCATGGGCATCTTGCTAGTTGTTGCAAAAATCCCATGTGTGTGTGAGAGAGAGGGAGAGAGGAGGAGGACGGAGTGCATGTGTGACAAAGACACAAAGAGTGTGTGTGTGAGAGGTATCAGCTTAAAATGAGGCGATAGTGTGTGTGTGTGTGTGCACGATCGAGAGGGCGTGTCTCAAGAAGGGAAGAAAAATCTACATAGATACAAGGAGCGGGAGAGAGACATGTATGCGATAGTGGAAGCACGAGTGTGTGGGTGTATAAACCTATCTAGAGGCTAGTCGATAAATGTTTGTGAGAGAAATACGAGTCGGGGGTGCGAAAGTGAGAGTTTTGTGTGTGTGTGTGAGAGAGAGAGAGAGACGGTAGTCAGGAAGGGGAGTGGAAGCAGGAGTTGTGTGTGTGTGTGTGTGAGAGAGAGAGAGAGAGCGGGGGAGTTTGTCTGATCATTAAACAAATGAATAATGTCAGTCTGGGATGGAGACGAAAAGGAGACCGCAACAAATGTTGTGTCTACACGAGAGAGAGAGAGTAATTTTAGTGGTATGAGTCATATCTAGAGACATATAGGGTGTGTGAGAGAATCCATAGAGAGAAAGACAAAGTGAAAGACAAGTGGAGACTGTGTGTGTGGCGGTGAAAAAGAAAGCTTAGGTACCTAGATATACCAGAGAACAGTAGAGACGTGAGAGATAATGAAAACCGTGTTATGTATAATGATAGGGAGAGTGTGACACTTCTCAAGGGAGACGTCGAGAGACCATGTTTGCGAGGATAGGAAAAACATGAAGTGAGCGTGCGGGTGAGCTGGAGAAAAGAGAGTGATAGCTACATGAAGGAGCATGCATGCGAGAGAGATAGGCGTGAAAGGAGTGAACATAAAAGGGATTCAAATATTTGAATTCGAGATGATGATACATGCAATCCATACTTGAACCTAAATTGATCTATCAAACATGCATACTCATATGAATTCACGCGCATCTATGTTATTTAATATGTAGATATTACTGATCCATACATTTTAGTAGAACATAATTTGGTTTAAATTTTTTGAATTCAACCTTATGATTTTGAGATCATTGTATTTGTAAATCATATTATAAATATAAAGGAGCAGAATTCTTTGTTGTGCTTTTGAAAGTATATATAAAAAAATGATGTATATAGAATTTGATTCCAATCGAAAATGGATCCCGCCCAAAAAAATAGAATACAAACAGGATTCGACTTGAGTTGGCACAGTGAACGTGCACTCTACAAAATTTGAACGAAGCGGGGAAAGTCGTTGTAACCGACCGAAACCAAAATCTACAAGATGGAAATTACTACTACCTATCCCTGCCACGCAAAGCCTATGTGCTCGATTTCTATAGGTTTCGATAGGGGTAGGTTTGTAATTTCACTCAAACATGACATAACTGCCTCTCACCCGGATTCATACATGGTGGGCGCCAAAACATAGTGTGTCCTCGGCCGAAATTGACTCCATCCCCGATTCATACATGGTGGGCGCCAAAAACAAACTTTCGTCGGCAAATATTCAGTGTATGCGAGATAACCGTCCTATCCCCAACCGATTAATATTGTTGTGATGTAGGAAATTTGAAACGGGGGCTAACTTTGTAAATTTTCTCGCATTTGAGACAAGCGCGCCCTGAAGACATGGTTCCGCCCTTCCTCTCTACCTCCACTTCCCCATTCGTACTCCATGGGCGCCAAAACACCCTCTCCACCCCCAGCCTCCTCCGTCCGCCACCCCCATCCACTGCCGTCCTCCTCCACCATGCCAGAGCTGATACCCCGACGCCGTCGTCCATTACAAGATATCGACCTCTCTCATCAACGGCTTCGGACTGGGATCCTTGCATCCCGACCTCTCGCTTCATCCCCGCCTCGTCCACCTTCCCGGTGCCGCTCCTACGATCGTCTCGTCCACCACGCCCTGTCGCCACCGTCTACCCTCCTAGATCTGCTTCCACGCTGCCAACAGCCATCGCTACCGCAACATCGTCAAATTCTCAGCAGATGCATACACGGCGCCGCACCAGAGACAGTACTATTTCGTATCTCCTCAACTTATTTATCGCAGCAAGAAAATAGATTTCCACTGCTTTACTCTGATTTCTTGTCCATCACTTACTTGCTAGTTGAAAGCAAACATTGGTGGTGAAGTTGCCTTTGTCCGGTTTGCACCTTCAGATCTGCCATGGCACGCTCAAGACTATACTCCCAGTGCTTATGGTTTTCCCATTTTATATTCCACACTAGTTAAATCACA